>NC_067130.1:530070-830070 GCF_021347895.1 Acanthochromis polyacanthus | reverse complement strand
CACCAAACAGGACGGCTGTGCTCAGCGTAGCGTAGCTGCTTCCTGTTAGAAGGTTTTTAAAGCCGTTCTTCTAATCTCTGTTCAGAATAAAACCAGACATAAATATTACATAATGTTTACCGTACCGTTACTCAGCAATATTCAAACATGAGCATCACATTCAGAAGTGCAGTAATATTTACTGATTACATCGGCTTAGCCAGGTACTGTAAAAACTGAGTCAGGCTGATGATGTTTAAACATCATTGTGATTATTAGTAATGACTGACTGTTGGCTGTAGTTAATTAACTACAGTTAGCTTCATACAGGGACAGGACTAACTGCTCTGACAGTCTGAGCTCAGAGCGTTAAATAAATGAGTTTTAAACGTTTAATCTCTCCGTTGTATGTTTACTGGTGACATCTGTGGAAAAACCCGTTAAAATTAAACAGTTACTGTCATAGCTGATTAGCACAGTTCAAATGTACCATTTATTTGTATGTCTTCAACAAACTCACACGAGAGTAAAATCACTTTAAAAAGTGTCCTTCTGGATGCAGAATTGCCCCGTCCAGAGCACTAACAGCAACACCAAAACCCCTCCTACTAATCACATGTAAAACAGAAAAACACAAAGGTTGTGTCAGAGTTTATCTGGTCCCAACAATCAGCAGTCAGTGAATTAAGGTTAACTTTCTTTGTCTCGTTAAGATGCTGTTAATTACACATTAAACAGCAATAAAATGTGGCTGTGGTGTTGATATGAAAAGGATTGGTCATTCTGATGGTGTCCAGACAACAACACAGCGACACAGGGAACAGATTTGTTGTTAAAATGTGATTAACCATGAATTCATATCAGCTCTGTCTGCTAAACCCTAAACTTCTATCTTTAATGCAGCTCCTCTCCACAGTTTTAACCAGGTTTTCTTTTCCCCTTTAACCACCGAAACACACACTCTATGTGTGTGTGTGTGTGTGTGTGTGTGTGTGTGTGTGTGTGTGTGTTGGCTGCTCTGAATGTGTGTATTCATGTTTTATTGGCAGTGAAGTAAATTATTCCCCAAACCCGCAGCGTTCCACTCATATCTGATTCTGCCTTTGGCGAGAGCGCCACACACACACACACACACACACACACACACACACACACACACACACACACACACACACACACACACACACACACACACACACACACACACACACTTTTGAAGGCTGCAGGTTTCTCTGAAATCCGTCGTCAGGGTGGACACAGAAAGTGCAAGCTGGATGAAACTCAGTACTTTACAAACAGTAAAAACGAGCTGCTGGAGGGTGAAATAAATGGAAAGAGAAAACTCTGACAGTTTAACCTGAAGGTCTACAGCATGTGTGTCCAACATGAGGCCCGTGGTCCAAAAGTGGTCCTCCAGAGGGTCCAATCCCTCAAAGTGTAAAAACTACAGAGAAGACATTAACTGCAGATTGTAAATCAGTAAAACTATAAATTTAAAATCATTTCTAGACCATGACAAGTTGTTTGGATCAGAAAGTAAAATATTGTTCATTGTTCTTTTGTCAGTTAGTGTCTCATTTTTGTAATATTTTGTCTGTTTTTGTTGTTTTGTGTTTCCTTTTTGTCTTGCTTGTGTGTTTGTCTTACTTTTTGACATTTTGTTCCTTTTTTTGTCATTTTTTATCTCGTTTGGGTTCATTTTTTGTCACTTTGTAACTTTTTCATCAAATCTTTGTCTCTTTTATTTTGTTTCGTGTCGTTTGTCTCATTATTGTCATTTATGTCATACTTTGTCTTGTTTTTGTTGTTTTTTGTTTGATTTTTGTCGTTTGTCTAATGTTGTTTCCTTGTTGCCTGTCTATTTTGTTTTGTGTTGTCTAATATTTTTTGTTTTGTTTCTCGTTTTTGTCATTCTGGGTCTCATTTTTATTTCATCTTTTATCTCTTTTCTAGTTTTATTTCACGTCGTTTGTCGTCAGGTATTTATAGGTTATTCTGCTGTGGTTTTACTGGTCTGGTCCACTAAGAAGAGTTTGGCTCCTGACCTACAGAGAAGTGGTTCTTAGTGCTGGAGTGAATATCAGGGCAGATTTATGAAGGAGATAGAAGAACAGAGGCAGACACAGAGAGTAAAAGCACCTTAAAGCCACACAGACCCTGAGATAAGAAAAAGAAAACATGAAACAACAGGACTCCTATTTGCTAATACATGAGTTTAGCATTTCAAAAAGCTGCACATCCCAAAAAAATGATAATGATCCAGGTTTTCCTTCAAAATATGTGTCAGAGCTTTACGGTAAAGCTGCCTGGTTCTGTTTAAATGTTGGACATGTTTCCTTTCTCTTCTCTCCTGAAGTAGAATCTGAGTGAAGATAAAAGCACCCAGAATAGTCCACAGAGGAATTTAACCCTTACCATAATGTGTTAACGTTACATATATCCTTAAATCCAGCGTGGATGCGGATGTGTGTTTTACCTTCATCAGCCCAAATCTGAGAACAACTGGAAGGCAGCGACCACGATAGAAAGCAGATGACTGTCAGACACACAGGACTGAACCAAAGGCCTGGCATCTAGGAACACAGAGAGGAGGCAGAAACATGGTTAGGAGTTATTTTAAAGACTAAAAGCTTCATCATCATCATCATCATTCTGATTCCATTTGGTGCAAGAAAATGGGCTGAAAGGACACATTTTTTAGTAAACAGCCTGAGTTTTCCATTTCTGCGGTCAATTTCCTGACTGTAGATGCTCCAGCGAGGTAGAAACTGCTGGAAACAACATGTTCAGGTAATCATCTGCATGTTTCTTCCTTTTATCAGGAATCCGTAAAACGAAGTGGACGTCCAAAAAAAGACGAATGCTCGCTTCGACCTCTCGCTGGTGAAACTGTGAGAAGTTTTTCTCTAAATTAAAAACACATTTTCTATATAAAACAAAAGTGGAAATATGTTGGAGATATTTGTTTTTTCATTTCCACCGGCTATTATTTCCCAGAAACTCTGGGAAAAGTAAAACTTTAGTTCCAGTGGCGTTGGAGGACGATCTATCTTCAGTTCAGTAAATCAGCCAAACACATCGCTGGAAAATGAACCCAGATGTGAAGAAAGAACAGCAGAGTAGACACTCCACTGTTTCTATGGTCTGATGGGGATATTATGGGATGCATTTTCTATCTCTCTAAATCTAAACTCAACGCATTGAAATGAAACCGCTCAGACAAAGATTCTGTGAGTTTAACGATGCTCAGAACCAGCACCAGCCTCCATTCAGATGGAGGAAATAAACCTTTTTTAATATAAATGAACATGTTATATATGGTATTTATTTATATGTGTATATAGAAGTTCATGTGCTGAATGACTAGATGGTTTTAGAAACCCGTGCATCTCACTGTTGACCCTTTCTGTGGCTTTCTAAAACCAACACTGTGATTTATTCCCTGTTCACGCTGTGATTGTTCAGCAGGATGGAGGTGAGGAAGTATGTGGGTCAGAGCTGCTCTTTCTAATTGTCTTCTATCATTTGTTACACAAATATCTGTGACACTTTTAATGTTAACAACGGAGCTAACGCTGTGAACGTCTTCCCGGATAGAGTGAGTCAAACAAAGAGGAACAACTATAAAAGGTCTGAATGTGATGCAGAATAAAACGGGTTTGTAGCCTAAAGTCACTTCTCTTTGAGCTGGAAGTCAGAAAGGTTTCACTAAAACTAAGCAGATTTCCACTGCAGGAACTTTAACAGTGAAGAAGTGATGATTCAGAGGAGAGTTTAACTGAACTTTGAGCAGGTTTTTGTAAAGTATGAACTTGAATTTACCTCCACTGTGGAGCTAAATGCTTCTGTATTCTGTATGTACTGAATTCAGAACAGAATAAAAGTGGAGGCTTCATTCACTGGAGGACGGGTCAGTCAGATATCGGTTCTGAATGGGAAGTTTGCAGTCATGCTTGTAGCCTGTAGCTAGGCTAGCCAGTGTTGTCAGTCCTTCCTGATTTTATCAGCACTAAAAGAGTTTGATCGGCCCACTTTAACCTGCAGCAGATAGAGAACATGTTTTACTGTCACAGACATAAATTTATGAGGAGCAGAGACAAAAGTGGCTGCCATAGATGATAAGCTCAGAAAGAAGGTCATAAAACTTGAACCCAGCCTCCTCCACACAGGGAAAGCCCTGAGGAAACACACTTATTGGAAATGTGTAGAAACAGTCAATAGACTTCCTTACAGAGAGACTGAGATCAGGTTTAGAGTGAAGCATTTCCTGGTCAGGTAGGGTGGAACGAGTCAGACACAGAGAAGAATGAAAGATAATAAAGGTTTCCATGTGTTAAAGCTCTGCTCTGCTGGTAAAAACCTAAATATAGATCTAAACACTACCTGAGAGGAGGAGAGGAAACCGGAGATTACCACCAAAAAAAGAACAAAAGACCTACATCTTAAAGAACAACAGAAAAGGATGACGTTATTAATAAAGACAGAAGGATTCTGCTCCACAGCTGTACAGTCTGAATGAAGAATGATCTGTTGTTTTATTCTAAAACTCCTGTTAAATAAACCCGTCTGAATACTGAAATCAAACCAGGATACTGAAGCAGTTTTCGTCCAAAGCAGTGATGGAACACGTCAAAGAAAAGGAGAGTTTGTGGAGCTTCTAAAACTGTAGATTTCTACCAGCTTATTCATTTTAAAGTGTTCGTTGCCACGTTTGTACAGAAACCAAAGGAGACGGTGAGAGCTCACTCCTTTCATTTCTACTGAGACTAGATTTCTTTCAGGGTCCATAGAATAAGAAATGCTGAGTGCTGGATGAGTTCATCTCCTCTTTAACTTGTTTATCCACGCTCTAGTCGCCCACATCAGGACAGGAATGATGCTTTCACTGGTTCACTGTCATCTATGAACACATGAATGTTTACTGGAACACTTTGTCTGTAACGCTGCATACAAACAAAAAGCTCCATATTTAGTGAATGGGTTCAGCTTTTTGATTTACATCACACATTTAAAAAACATTTTGTGTTCAATTTAACTTATTTTACCAACTGTATTTGTGTATTTAAGCAAGAAATAAAATAAAAATAAAACAAAGTTAGCAGCATCACAGGGCTCTGAGTCACTATCGTAGTAATGTAATAATCTACCAATTACTAAAAGAAATGATTTGCGCCATGATTTATGGGCTGCTAATATGCTATCAGCATTTCAGCATTTAGCTGGTGCTTGTCTGATAATAAAGACAGAAAAAGACGGTTAGAAGCTTTATGATGTCAGAAGTTGTGTTTGGTTAATCCAGTGTTTCTGCAGGTAGGAAGCAGGAAGGTCTTCCATGCTTTTATTTATATCTACATTATATTTATATTTATATATCCGCAGCAGATGGAATAAGGAGATGGAGAACAGATGAAGTGGATTCTAGAGGATCTCTGTGGTCAGATTAAACCTGCAGCATCTGCTTCTTGGCATCTCTGTTTGTTTAACCCACAAATAAATGAATCCGGCTTTTCATCAAGAGAGCAAAGTGTGATGTTTGGTTTAGGAAAGTGTCGTTGCATTTACCAACGTCTAAACAACGGTGAGAATGTGTTTGGCAGACCAACAGGAAGCTGAATGATGAAGACATGGGGGTATTAATACACCGTACAGGGTGATAACAGCTATTGTCTTCTATAGAAACCCACACCACTGTCCTCTTTAAATGAATCAGTGTCTGTCAGCTCTTCAGAAAAGCTTATTTACGTCACATTTTTGGCACATCTCAGCAACCGTACACCTAACTTCAGTTTCTGCTGCTGCATAATTAAATAGACTCATTTATAATATGACATATGTTCATATTTAAATAGAGAGATAGTTTACACAGGTTTTAGTGGTCAAACTTCCCAAAATCTGTGAAAAATCCTAACTACTTTACTGATCATGTCTTTAGGTATCCTAAAATATTAAAAAAAAAAATATAAAAATAATTCCTATCCATTTGTAAGTCAGTTGTATTTCTATACTCCAAACTAAATTAGAACTAATGCAACCATTTCCTGTTTAGATTCCTATCTTAATCTCTAGTACTACTCATATTTATAATAATATCACATTATATATAATATCTATAATATCATATTTATATTAATTTGTCCATGCAGCCATAATCTCTATTATTACTCAGTGGTTCAGTTAAAGATTGAAAAGGTTTGATCTGAACCAAATAAAACACTATTTAGAACCCAAAGAAAGTATAATTTTACCATTTCTCATCACATCAGAGGCCAATCTAACCTTGAACTACTTTTAAAACATATTTCAGTGATTAAATAGATAAAGACACAATAAAAGACACAGATCAGAACAGATTCATCATCTCCCTGTACAGTCAGGTGCTGCTTGTGTTTCTGAATAATAACAGAAAAGACCTCCTCAGAGCCTCACACATTCCAATAAGTCCAGAAACACACTAGAAAATGTCCTGGAGTAGAGTCTGACTGTACTTCTAGAGTCTGGCTGTACTTTTAGAGTCCGACTGTACTTCAGGAGTCTGACTGTACTTTTAGAGTCTGACTGTACTTTTAGAGTCTGACTGTACTTCTAGAGTCTGGCTGTACTTCTAGAGTCTGGCTGTACTTTTAGAGTCCGACTGTACTTCAGGAGTCTGGCTGTACTTTTAGAGTCTGACTGTACTTTTAGAGTCCGACTGTACTTCTAGAGTCCGACTGTACTTCTGGAGTCCGACTGTACTTCAGGAGTCTGACTGTACTTTTAGAGTGTGACTGTACTTTTAGAGTCCGACTGTACTTCTAGAGTCCGACTGTACTTCTAGAGTCCGACTGTACTTTTAGAGTCCAACTGTACTTCAGGAGTCTGACTGTACTTCAGGAGTCTGACTGTACTTTTAGAGTCTGACTGTACTTCTAGAGTCTGACTGTACTTCTAGAGTCCGACTGTACTTCAGGAGTCTGACTATACTTTTAGAGTCCGACTGTACGTCTGGAGTCCGACTGTACTTCTAGAGTCTGACTGTACTTTTAGAGTCTGACTGTACTTCTAGAGTCCGACTGTACGTCTAGAGTCCGACTGTACTTCTAGAGTCTGACTGTACTTTTAGAGTCTGACTGTACTTTTAGAGTCCGACTGTACTTCAGGAGTCTGATTGTACTTCAGGAGTCTGACTGTACTTTTAGAGTGTGACTGTACTTTTAGAGTCCGACTGTACTTTTAGAGTCTGACTGTACTTGTGGAGTCTGACTGTATTTCTAGAGTCTGACTGTACTTTTAGAGTCTGACTGTACATTTAGAGTCTGACTGTACTTTTAGAGTCTGACTGTACTTTTTAGAGTATGACTGTACTTCTAGAGTCTGACTGTACTTCTAGAGTCTGACTGTACTTGTAGAGTCTGACTGTACGTTTAGAGTATGACTGTACTTGTGGAGTCTGACTGTACTTTTAGAGTCTGACTGTACGTTTAGAGTATGACTGTACTTGTATAGTCTGACTGTACGTTTAGAGTCTGACTGTACTTCTAGAGTCTGACTGTACATTTAGAGTCTGACTGTACTTGTGGAGTCTGACTGTACTTGTGGAGCCTTGTGATGTAGCAGAATGGTGTTATATTCACACAGCCAGCTCAGCACATTTAAACCTCCTCCTCCTGTCCATTCCACTCCTCGTGCTTTCTGAAGGATCTTTACTTCCAGAACATTCTGTAACCAGCTGGTTCACCTGTGGAGTCTGGTGTTTAATCAGGTAGTTTAACACATTAGAAACCACCTTCTGCTTTATGTGCTTCAATAAACATATGCTCATTAACTTTAGTAATCAGTAACTTGATAAATCTCCTGATTCTTTCTTTTTTTAGCTGTCCAGCCTGTTGCTGACCTTCTCACTCCCTCTCTTCAGCAGACCTTGGCTACTCTTTCTATCCCTCCCACACCAGAAGGCTCAAGGTTGAGTAAACATATTTATTCTACATTTATGTCAGAGCTTATAGAGACTCGCCATCTTTCCTTCTCTGTTTTCCTGCAGACTTACAGGAGATCAGGAGATGGTCCTGTACCTCCCTGCACCTTCTTCACTCCAATCTATAAGCTTTTCATTCCATCTCTTCTTATTTTCTGTCTCTTATCTCTGCCTCCCCCTCAGAATAAGAGGCCTGTTTTTTCCCTCCCGAATGTTTTCCTGTTCAGCCAGTTCCCATCTCTGATGCCAAACAGTACAAGGTTCAACAAACATATTTACACCCAGCTTTCTAAACCCCTAAACCCCTGAAAAAAAGCTGCTGAAGAAAAATCCGGCCTCACGTTGACCAGCAGCTTGTTCCTGTTCAGTGTTCAGAAGCAGCAGGACTCTAATCACACCACAAACAGAACTACAGTACTGAACAGGATCAGATGAATATAAATACACTGTGGTAGTAAGTACTGAAAGATCTCTGCAGCTGATGAGAAGAATTCTACATATTCTGGGCATCAGCTGCTTCCAAAGGCTGGACTAAGGTGAACAGATAAAGTTTTGAAGTTTTATAAACCAGTTAAAACCTAAGGAGAGGCGTCTGCTGAGAGGAGACTGGGATGGTTTTAGTTCAGAATATACAGGCTGGGACTATAGCCTGACTGCTGGATGAAAAACTGGTAAATTCTGAATAAAGTCACTTTTTGTTCTATTTAATTTATGGTTTATCTTTTCCTTAAACTCTTAAAGCTGCAGCCTCTGATTTGATTGGAACATAGGCATCAGTGGTAAAAGTTCTTCATCCGCTCTATATCTGTAAGTTTTAATGATTAAGAAACGTTTAAAGATTGCATCTCTAGTCCAACATAAATTCTTGTTAAACCTTCCAAATGTCAGGTGTTTGCTCAGCTGTATCAGCAGGTGTTCCTAAAAACAAACAGTTCAGTTTAGATGAAGTTTCTCAGGTTCCACCTGGGAGTCTAAAGTCTTCAAACAGGTGGACACACTGAGGAGTTAAGACCATCAGTAAATATATCAGCCTTTCCACAGTATTTAGTGACTGTTTCATGTGATTTGCATCTCCTCTTGTATTTTTGGAGTGTTGAGGGAAATTCCCAGTTGTTGTTTTGTCAGATATGAAAGGTATGAATGCTGGAGCTCCAGAACCAACAGACAACAACAGAAATGCTTTATTTCTTCTGTTTTATGCACATTCTATCTGATTCTCTAAAGCTCTGTGAAGCTGTAAAATATTCCTATGAACTTACATTTGTTTTATTTAAAAACAATGAGAAATCAATAATAAGAGTCATATATCAGAATGAAACTGTCTATTCACCATATTCTCCCAAATACGGTTCACGTTTTTCTACTCAAAACTAAAACATCAGCTGAAGCTGGTTATAATCTGAAGAAAACCTGAGTCATTCAGCCTCTGAAGTGTTGACTGCTGACAGTCCAGTAATCCCAGTAAAAGCTCAGCTAAGCTCCGTCTATCGGTGTGATGCTGGAACTCCCTGCAGCAGGAACACGACTTCACAAATCTGACGTTACCACAAACCACTTTCCCTCAGCAGCTGGTGAAGGTTTTCAGAAGCTAAATGTGAAAAACCACACATTCATCCAGCGTAAACATGTCCAGAGTGGGATATGAACCTCAAAGTCACCTGTCTGTGGATCTAATTCTGGTGACTCTCAAACAATCAGGCCCGGCATTAAAGGCCCAGACCAGAACACAACACTATCTGCTGGCTGAACTGAGCACTCATTTCTGAATGCAACAATAAAAACTGACAGAAAGGTCGGACTTTCAGGACAAAAAGAAAAGACATATCTTAAAAGAAAGGTCCAGAACGTCGTAAAGTCTAACTGAATTAGTGTGATATATGTTGATGTAACCTGGTAGTTTTATTAGTGTCTGCATGTAATCAATAACTGACCGTCTAATCAAATAAATTCAATAAAAACATTTAGACAACATTATTTATTTATAAATAACCTCTGATGTAACCATCCACATGACAATAAAATGAAAAATAATGACTGAACAACCTGAACCAACTTATGCACATCTATAACAAAACCTCAATCTAACAAACATTTTTATGTTTGTTTTTCCCGTCTTCTATCACTCCCCTGATGCATACCACTGAGCTGCAGCTGCTGCTGTTTTTAATCTAAAAGGTGTCAGAGTCGTTCTAAAACACGGTTAGAGCTCATTGGTGAATCTGGAACCGGATTTAATTAACCACGCCTGACACACGTCAGCGGGGTTACTGCATTTGCTTCAGTATGTGGCTGGCTGGGTAAGTATGTATGTAGGTATGTATGTATGTGGGTGTGTATGTCCGGTCAGACATCTCTGCAAGCGCTGAAGTCAGGATAATCAAACTTGGCACTGAAGATCAGTCTAAGGTCCCCTGCTCAGTTGTGGAGTTAGAGGTCAGCAGATCAGGTAGGAAGGGAGATACGTAGGATGATCAAAATTGATACAGAGTATCATGCATGGGCGTTGTTCTGCCCTCTACTGAGGGCTCGTCTTGTTTGGATTATGTTCATAGTTGGTAATGAAACTCCAAGCAGCACCAGGAGATCCTCCATAGGTTGTGTGTGTTTCTGTGTGTGTGTGATACAATCCTATTCTCTGACTCACCCCTCCATCCAGCTTTCTACTGAACTCTTCCAGTTGTGGATACTATCACCAGGATACAGCAGCTATCCCCACATGGCTGAAGATGCAAAGCAGCAAACGTCCCACAAATATACAATTTGCTCTTGAATCTAAAATGGCTCCACTTAAACCGCAGTGTGATTAAAATAATTGCTGAGACGGGGCATGTAAAAATTCCTGAGTGAAAAACATTCCTTCCTAAGTTTCCAGCGGTGAAAGTCTGTATCCTGACTAGAGTCAAACAATAGAAGAGTCTAGAAGCACTGGGGGAAGGAAAAGGAGGAACAGGAGTGTAGAGATCAGGCAGAAGGTCTGATGTTAGAAAGAACTTCATAGTAGAAGGAGGTAGAAGGAGGCAGAAGGAGGCAGAAGGAGGCGTCCACGCTGACAATGAGTAATCCAATCCTAAAGGCTCTGTTAGCCCAACTCACTGTGGAGGAACAATCCCACACCATGACTCACTCTGGCATGCCACTGCACATTCAGCCGGCTTCACAGGAGACGAAACAAGACACAGAGACGGAATAAGACAGAGAATAAAGACACAGAGACGGAATAAGACAGAATAAAGACACAGAGACGGAATAAGACAGAGAATAAAGACACAGAGACGGAATAAGACAGAGAATAAAGACACAGAGACGGAATAAGACAGAATAAAGACACAGAGACAGAATAAGACAGAATAAAGACACAGAGACGGAATAAGACAGAGAATAAAGACACAGAGACGGAATAAGACAGAGAATAAAGACACAGAGACAGAATAAGACAGAGAATAAAGACACAGAGACGGAATAAGACAGAATAAAGACACAGAGACGGAATAAGACAGAGAATAAAGACACAGAGACAGAATAAGACAGAGAATAAAGACACAGAGACGGAATAAGACAGAGAATAAAGACACAGAGACGGAATAAAGACATAGAGAATAAAGACCGCGAGAGGTAATAAAGACAGACAGAGAAAAGGAATAAAGACAGAGAGAAGGAAACAGAGGGAGGAGAGAGAAAAGACTCAGGGCTGAAATGAAGAGATGAAAAGGCGATGCTGAGTGTTGGATGAACAGAAACAAGCTGAAAGACATTTCTGTAGTCAGATTAAAGTGTTTCTACTCAGATTAGATTAAGTTTTTGTCCAAACATTTACACCAGCTCACTGTTTATCAGAGTGGAGACAGAACCAGTGATAATTATTATTATTGTTCCAGGATATCCTGATCTGTGGCTTCAATTAAAGATTAACGAAGACTGGTGGTCGTTTAGTCTGCTGCTGCTGCTCTATTCCTCATCCACACGTGTAGTTTTAGTGTGCGTCACTGTGTCCAGGACTAAAGTGATAAGTGAGAGTGTTCAGTAACAGAACTGTGTGTGTGTGTGTGTGTGTGTGTGTGTAGCTACACAGTGTGATTTTGTGTGTGTGTACTAAACCAACAACAACATGGAGGTCCAGGATGGTGACGGGGGTACAATGGCTCTGGTGTTTACTCTGGGGTCACTATGGTGATCAGTACGCGTGTGTGTGTGTGTGTGTGTGTGTGTGTGTGTGTGTGTGTGTGTGTGTGTGTGTGTGTGTGTGTGTGTGTGTGTGTGTGTGTGTGTGTGTGTGTGTGTGTGTGTGTGTGTGAACTTTCCAGCCGATAACAACACCAATGAGTGATGTGTGTGTGTTTTTGTTTCTCCTCAGTACACGCCTGGCTTCCTATGAGCTGGAGGTCACGTATGTTGTTTTGTTCATGTGTTACTGTGACATGGAGACACTTCAGCCGTTCAACACTCGTGTCGTCCTGCGGGTCAAACTGACCCGTTTTAAACTTTGAGAATGTGGAAAAGAAACATAAAACTTCCACATTTTCAACATTTTTTAGTAAATTTTTGAACATTTTTTTGTTAGAAAAGAAAGAAATGTTAAAACAAATGTTTCTTAAGAACATCCAGAAAAAAGCAAACAAAATCCAGCAATTTTCCTGGATTTTGGTTGATTTTTTTGTGAATGTTCTTAAAGAAAGTATTAGAAGTTTAACTGAGATATATGTAATCACTTTAGATATTTTTATGATTTTATTTGGAAGGTTTTTATTAATTTTTTGAAAATATTTGCAATTTCTTGTTTTTATTTTTTAATTTTTCTTTCTTGATTTTTTTTAAATAAAACTTTTAAGGGAAACTTTTAAGGAATTTTTGGAATTTTCTTCCTGAAGATTTTGCAAATATTTATATATTTTTTATATTTATTTGTGGGGCTGTACACGTGCGTGCGTGCGTGCGTGCGTGCGTGCGTGCGTGCGTGCGTGCGTGCGTGCGTGCGTGCGTGCGTGCGTGCGTGTCTAAGCCAGTGGAACCAGTGAGGACAGAAGATAAGGTTTTTTTGGAGCTCCTTGTGCAGATAGAGTCTATTTTAGTCCTCAGCAGCAGTAAAACACCTCTACACCTACAAAGTCAACAAACTGTTGAATACTAGTGAAAATAACTTTAAAAATGCTGAACATTAGACGGTTTTCCTCCTCCTTTAGATTTATCTGTGATTTTTTTCCAACATGCTCTAAAACAAAACATCTAAGCGATCTGCTCCATTTTGTATTTTTAAAAAAGCTCTAAAATCCCCAAACCATGAGCCCTACTATCACCTAGCGCTGATGCTAGCAGATGGAAACACATCAGCCATGCTGCCAGTCTTTCTATACCTTCCTGTCTCTGTCAGTCTGATTCCCAGCTGATGTTGAGCACCAGTGTTCATTTAATAATTCCAGCTGTCAGAGGGTTAAACCCTTGAGAAACGGAGATGTCAGTAAGATATATATCTGTAGAATAATGGATTTATTCACTGAGTGGCAGCAGGTATCCAGATTTCCCAGCAGCTTCTTTGTCTTCAGCAAACGTTCAGTAAAAGAACCAAGCATGGAGAGGAGATGTTCTACAAGCTGTCAGGAGGCTAAGACCTGTCACCCTGCAGGATTATGTGATCTACTGTCCAGCTGAGAGGAAACTGAGGAGTTCTGGTTGGATGGATTACAATATCTGGCACTCTGGAAACCAACCGGCTCTCAACCAGATTTTACCTTTTATTTCTCCCAGATTCTTGCTTTGGTTTGTCCACTCAGACTGATCCTAGCAGCAGCTAAAGAGAGGAGGAAAACTACGGATACAGTAAAGACATACATAAGGACATATATCCAGAAATAAACTCCATAAAGGTTCAGTCAGGTTTGAGTCAGATGAAGGAGCATTTGAGATAAGGAGGAAAGTGAAGTGGAAAAAGCAGAGGTCATGATCCTGGGAGGGATAAGAAAAGGTGATAAGAAAAGAGAAAGACAGAGAGGAAGAAGGACAGGAAGGCAAAATGTTTGGTTAATCTGACCGCTCTGGTCTTAGGTCTGCCACTGGTTCAGTGTTTCTGTGGTTTCTTCTAACAATAATAATAATATGTTAATGCAGAGACTACAGAGGAGTAATACAGAGCTGGAGGCCTGAATTACTGCAAATACAGAACAAAGACATAAAGTTGTGCAGAGGCTCTGACTGTATACAGCATGATTAATGGACAACAGATAGCCCTGAATAAATACGTCTGAAAACACAGAGCGGACCTACAGAGGCTAAACCTTCCACAGCGCTCCGATTACCTCCAACTCCTGCCCGAGCCTAAACACACAACCAGTAATGGCTGCCATGTGTGCACAGAGATAGCACCTAGCCAGGCCACAGAGAGAGAGTGTGTGTGTGTGTGTGTGTATGTATGTGCTAGCAGTCAGAGAGAGAAAAATGGGAATATAAAATAAAAACAGCTCAGCTTGTTACCGAAAGGAGAATTTTCCATTATTAGTCCTTTCAAAAAGTAGAAATATTACTCTGTGTTTGGCACAAATATTACAGACCTGTACTATTCTCTCTCTCTGTGTGTGTGTGTGTGTGTGTGTGTGTGTGTGTGTGTGTGTGTGTGTGTGTGTGTGTGTGTGTGTGTCTGTGTGTGTCTGTGTGTGTCTGTGTGTGGCAGCAGCAGCATCTTGGCCTCAGCTCTACAACGCTGGAATTTCCTCCAGATCAGCTGCCAGGGCAAGATGGCTACCATATGCCAGCTATTCACACACACACACACACACACACACACACAGCCAGCATATAGGTCTGTAAAGCTGCAGCCAGCCTCATGTATAAACAAACACAGTGAATGTGGAGAACGAGGTGAGTCTGAACTAAACACACACACCCGTTAGTGATGGTTGTCGTGCACGTTAGTAAGAGGTTACAGATAAAACACTTCACACCTCCAAGCAGTAAACTTCTGGTTCTACAGTAAATAATCTGTGGTTTCACACAAACAAAAGCATTTAAAGACTCAGAAGTGATCAACTAAAATATAAATACTCAGCAGACATTTGTTTCTATCTTTGCTTTTCAAACACAGACTTTAGGAGGACGGTATCAGTGCTGTGTATTTACCAAACAACTGCTCAGTAAGAAAAGGAAAGGAAGTGGAAGTTTACATCCAGCTCTCAGTAAAATCCTACTGTGAGCATTCTGACTAAGAACTGTTTTACTACAGCCTTTTATTCCAAAGTATAAGATAAGAAAAGGTAACTGATTAGCTAAAGTCCAGGAAATTCATTAGCAGGAACACTAAAACTATTTCAATGTACCAGGAAAATATTTTAAACATTTAACATTTTCAGCTTCTCAGACATGACGATATGGTTTTTATCATCTTATCTTATCTTACATGGAACAGATCTGAAGATAAAGAACAGATAGAACAAATAAAGTGGTGGCTCTATGAAACTGTAAGGACATTTGAAAACCAGATAACATTTGAATTACTTTAGATCTCTTTTCTAGTGTAACCTGAATCCCAGCCTATCAGACTATTTTAAATAAAATGTACACAGAATCCACTTCAAACTCAAACCTATTTAGTGTTTGTCTCTAAGAAACAAGGAAATAAGGAGATCTGATTGGTTAAATGGCTGACTAAATGGTGATGCTGAATGATCACAGCGATAAGGAGGACATCAGCTGAACGGCTACTTCCTGTTTCCTCTGAGAAATGTGCTGACATGTGACGGTTATTCCCGACTGGAGGACTAATGATGATGGAGAGGAACAGTAAAACTGAGCTGCACTGAACAACAGCAGCTTAACTCCAACCACAGACATCCATCAGTGTCTCCAGAAAGGTGTGAGGTGTTCATATCACAGAGAAAGAAGAGCCACAGTAACACCACCGTGTGCTAACGCTAACCACAGCCTTCATCCTCCACCTGCTGTACGACAGACATGGTGGTTCTGAAGAAGGTTCAGTCACACCAATAAGCTCAGAGGATCTCCTGAGCTGATAGAAACCTGTTAGCTGGCAGAGAGAACTAGCTGTCAAAGACGTCAACACAATGCTAATGTAAAACTAGAACGGATAAAGAGAAGAGCATTAAATGGTTGGTGCATTCAAGAACAGATTTCTATCAGAAGATATCTATTTATAGGGATTCTGATGCCACAGATGCATTAGTACCACCTTTCACATCATCTTTAAATGTTCTTAAACCATCCAGAGGAGCTGTATCATCAGAAGGAGAACACCAGTGCTGTCCATGAACTCCACCAACACTATCAATGCTGTTTCTGTGTAATCAGCTGAAGGAAAACCCAACAAAAGACACACAAAGCCCGCTAATGACCCACTTCATCACCGAGAGGGTTTCCATAGAAGGTATGGAGCTCTACAGACCACAGAACAAGGCCTGATTACCAGGACTGATGTCATCTCTGACCTAAACAGAGCGTTTTTATCCAGCCAGCTTCATAAAGTCTGCATTTAAAATCACTTATATAAGCCAAGACATTCTGTTCCAGCGTAGTGGAGCTCGAGCACTCCTTAGAGAACCCAACGACCACAAACAGAGCGGCCAAGCAGATGTTGTCCAGTGGAACCACATCGCTGCCAACAGCCGCCATGGCAGGCCTTCTCTAGGGGCGGAACGAGACACAGAAGTCATTGTTCAGCACTGCACAACATTATTCTACATAATTACCTGTAAGCTGGCTCTGGAACCACCACTGCTGTTTAGAAATACTAAATATTAAAGTTTATCTGAGTGAGAGGATTGTCACATACGCAGTAGAACAGTGTTGGATCTTTACTGCAAACAACCAGAAATCATCTCCTGTTCTTTCACTACGCTCCATCCATCCATCCATCCATCCATCCATCCTCTATACATCGCTTTATCCTCACTAGGGTCATGGGGGGTGCTGGAGTCTGTCCCAGCTGACTCTGGTGAAGGCAGGGGACACCCTGGACAGGTCACCAGTCTGTCACAGGGCTACATATACAGACACACAATCACACTCACATTCACACCTACGGACAATTTAGAGTAACCAATTAACCTCAGCATGTTTTTGGACTGTGGGAGGAAGCCGGAGTACCCGGAGAAAACCCACGCATGCACAGGGAGAACATGCAAACTCCATGCAGAAAGATCCCAGGCCGGGATTTGAACCGGGGATCTTCTTGCTGCAAGGTGAAAGTGCTAACCACTAGCCCACTGTGCAGCCACACTACGGTTCATTTAATTAGAAATAAGAACGTCACCCAGACCAGCTCCACGAGTTTACACTCTCTGGTTTTCTTGTAAATGTAAAGTGAGCCTAAATAAACCAAACAGAAAAAGGTGGCAGAGGAAAGTTTTCCATTAAAACTGAAGCGTAGATGTGATCTCACCACTCAACATGTTTGGCTGTGTTTAACAGCGCTGAACTGTTTGGACCACGGTCAACTGGAGTCAGCTGGCAGCACCAGAATATTACCGTAAACCGCAGCGTTTTATAACCGAGCTTTGGAAAATTCCACAGCGATAGTGTCCTGGTTCAGACTCCCAGTCATCTGCATCCACCGCTCTGACCAATCACACATCTGTATTCACACTAAACATCTGCTGAAGCATCCACCGCTCTGACCAATCACACATCCTCACAGTATTACTGCATTTACATGAGCTCTGTTACTGAGAGTTTAGACTCAGGAGAGTCAAACTCATCTTAGTCCAGGTTCCACATTGAACCCAGATTGATCTCCAGTAAAACCACAGCATAATAACCTATAAATAACCATAACTCCTAATGGTTCCTTTGGTCCAGTGCAAAAATGGCATGTTTTAAAAAAATCAGATTTAAGAAACTATCTTTATACAAAACATGACGAACAAACTTCAATTTCTGAAGAAAAATAAGTGAAATTTCAAAAACATCATGAGTGAGTTTATCATTTCTACAACTTCCAGATCAGAGAAAGGGGAAAACATTTAGTCTGAGGTATCTGGAAGTGAACAATTTAGTGTTTTACTGTATGTTCAAAACGACAAAAGTCAGACAAAAAATAACAAAAACAGACAAAATATTACAAAAATGAGACACAAAACGACAAAAGAACAAAGAACAATCTAGTATTTTACTTTCTGATCCAAACAACTTGTCATGGTCTAGAAATGATTTTAAATTTATAGTTTTACTAATTTACAATCTGCAGTTAATGTCTTCTCTGTAATTTTTACACTTTGATTGGACCCTCTGGAGGACCACTTTTGGCCCACGGGCCTCATGTTGGACACCCCTGGTGTAGTTCATGCTTCTTGGTTGGACTCTGAAATGTACCAGAGCCGTTTGATTCAGCGTGACTGGTAGCAGAGAAGGATGATGGTCCAACAAACATCTGCTCTGTATGAACCAATGACAGGCCGTTTAAACATACACCCACCTACCCACCCACATCTGCTCTGCGTTACACAACAAAGCCTCACACACTGACAGACACAGCCACAGGCATATACACAACTCTGCTGTGTGATCAATTACTAGCTCTGCTTAGCCAATCATTCATCAGGAACAGAAACAGAAAGGGCATATACAGCATTAGACAGAAACCAAACTATGGAGGAGGAGGACACGCTGAACACAAAGCCTGAGCTATAACTCTGATACATATATACATATATATAACGTTAGGCAGGCAGAAAACACAAAGTTTAACTACAGTTCCTGATATTCTGGAGGAATACCGTAGAGATGAGATTCTGTGGTTCTGTGTGGACCAAACAAATCACTTCATTCTAACCACAGATACATGGGTTTGTGTGTCGTCCAATGAAAAACAGGTTATAGGAACACACACACACACACACACACACACAAACACTAGCGTGCATGTGCTGTGCTGATGATGATGATGATGATGATGATGATGACGGTATGAAGCTCAGTCCAGGTCTGTAAGCAGGAGTTTGGTTATCCAGCAGCTCTGATGATCGCCCGAGCTTCTGCACGTGTGTGTGTGTGTGTGTGTGTGTGTGTGTGTGTGTTCTTGTACTTGCTACATGGTGAGTACCATTTTCTGCATTTAACTATCAAAGTGAGGACATTTTTACAAAGTGAGGACATTTTGGCCGGTCCTCACTTTGAAACAGCCATGTTTGAGGGTGAAGACTTGCTTTTAGAGAACAGGTATGAATTGAGGTTTGGTTAGGGTTAGGGTAAGGATTAAGTTTAGGCAATCAGTTGTGATGGTTAAGGTTAGGGTAAGGCTCTAGGAAATGCATTACGCCTATGGATGTCCTCACTAAGATAGAAGTACAAACATGTGTGTGTGTGTGTGTGTGTGTGTGTGTGTGTGTGTGTGTGTGTGTGTGTGTGTGTGTGTGTGTGTGGTGTGTGTGTGTGTGTGTGTGTGTGTGTGTGTGTGTATACGTCTTTCTGTGAGTGTGTGTGTGTCTCTGCATGTGCATGTGTGCGCGTCCACGTACGTTTGACTGGCGCCATTCCTCTGCTGGGAGCAATTATAAAGACATGAAGCAGATATTTGCAGATGGCTGCTTTATGCAACGCTGAAAACACACGAACACATACAGAAAAGAAGAGTGAAGGACTGTTTGTTCTTCAGAAGATCTTCATTTGTCCAACGTGACACGACGTCATTACAACGAGAACAGAGGTTTTCTGAGGCTTTACGTACAGACGAGGCCCACGGTCTAAACATCCACATTTTTAAAGCCACTTGATGCACACTAGGGGTAGTAATGGAATAGACTGTAACTATAAGAGTCAAATAAAAGTAGTTTTACTCTGAAATGTACCAGAGTAGAGGTGGAAATTCCAGATTTGTTCCTCACTGCAAAAACTCAAAATTTTACCGAGTCTGTCTTATTTTCAGTCTAAATGTCTCATCCCACTGGATTTAAGATAAATTCACTTAAACAAGAGACATGTCAGCAGATGGAGGGATTGTTTTAAGAGAACACATCTTAAATATCTTAAGTCATTCTTGAAATTATCGAGTTCTGAGCTGAATTTTACAAGAAAACTCAAAATAGGTTTAATTCATCTCAGATTAGGAGGAAAGCAAAAAAAAATCAGTTTTAGAGTGAAAGTTGCATTATTAGCATGCCTAAGTGATTTTAAGACGCCTAAATCTGACAGTCCTGGTAAAATAGAGCTTAAAATAAGTTTTCCAGCTAATTTCAGGGTCTCAGTATTCTAAATATCAGATCTTATTTCAAGAAATCTTACCAAGACATTTTTCACTCGTTCTATTGGCAGATTTTTTTTTCACTTATTTCAAGCTAAAAATTCCTTGAAATATTTTTTTTCTTGTTTTGAGAGGAGCATTTTTTCTGAAATTCTGGAACACCTTAGAGGCTTAAAAAGCAGCTCGTCTCACTAGAGAATAAATAAATATGAATTAAGAACACATGGCTGTTTAAAGTGTTTAAAGCTTAACAGGCAGGAAGATGTGAACAAATGAAGTTATTCTCTAAGAGAGAGAAATAAATGCCGATGTTTAAATACTGTGTGTTCTTATCCGGTTACTGAATGCTAGCCACAGGTATTAAAGGCTGTTAAAGAGCAGAGCTAATGTCAGGATGAATGGTCAGTAAATACTACCGCTGGCTGCTTCAAACACCACAGCGTCTGGTTTTATATTTCCACGTTAAATGTGAGTGGGTGTGGAGGATCTGGAGCAGTTTAGAGGGAGGAAAGCAAAGTAATATAACGATAAATACGTAAATTCAGCTGTAGCGTAGCAGCTGATTAGATTAGATAAACTTTATTGTCCCACTAGGGAAATTTGTCTTGGGCAAAGATTACCATCTGAATGGACTCAGTTACACAGAAATCTACTAAGACGTTCATTATATATCCTACTATAAGGTTTTCCTTTAATACCAGAGTTGTGCTAGTGTAACTGTTGCCTCATTTTATCCAGCTGTAGATTTCCCAGATGAGGGAACGTTTATCTTCTCTAATGTTTACATCCGTAGAGATAAAACCAACAGAATCTAATAATATAAATCCTCTAAATCATGAAAGCTCCTCCTCCATCTATTTCTATTTTAATATTTACCCAGAGGTCAGTGCACGTACGGTTTTAAGTTGTGTTTAACGTTTTTTGGTATAAAAATGTTGCCTTTTCTCTGACTGACAAATTCTGAAAAAACAGCATATAACACAGCTAAACAAGACATAGTGACTGTACCATAACAACAATAATAACAACAATAACAAATAAGTAAAAGGTTGATTTAGTTTTACAGGAGATAAAAAAAAGCACCATAAATGTGAAGAAGCAGTTTTTACTGAAGGTATCGTGTCTGTGAGTGTGTTTGACTTTCACCAACAGATGACCTTTATTTAGAGGGAAACACGGGAACATGGACACGCAAAACACACACATGTTAGCACACACACACACATAACATAGACATCCCATCCCCTCACACACACAGACACACACACACACACACACAAAACATAGACATCCCATCCCCTCACACACACAGACACACACACACACACACACACAAAACATAGACATCCCATCCCCTCACACACAGACACACACACACACACACTGAGCAGTGAGTCACGCTGCTGGGAACTCCATGCTTTCTCCATTACTACAGAATGACTGTCCTAACATGCTGGAGGAGGCAGGTAGAGTTTAGAGATGAGAGGAAAATCAGTTGAACGAATACTAAAAGAGGAGAAATCTCCTCTGTGGTTGTTCTACGATACACCACAGATACTGAGTCAGTCCAGTCAGACATAAAGAGTCCTGCCTTCTCTTTTACTACGACTGTCTGCTAAAAATGCTGCTGGAAAACAGCAAGGAGGGAGACACAGAGGAATCTCACTGCAGTCCACATTTTATCTAATGAATGTCAGTCCTGCTGGTCTGAACGCAGACGAGTCAAACTCATCTCAGTCCAGGTTCCACATTCAGTCCAGTCTGATCGCCAGTGGACCAGTAAAACCAGTAAAACCAGTAAAACCACAGCATGATAACCTGTAAATAGCCACAACTCCTAATGCTTCCTTTGGTTTAGTGCAAAAATGTGAAATGAATTATCTTTGTTCAAAACATCATGAACAACCTGAAATTTATTCAGAAAAATAAGTTCATTTTCATCCACATTCATCCTCAGTTTATCATTTCCTCATTACAACTTCCAGATCACAGAGTGTCTACAAAGGAACACAACATTTAGTCACCTGGAACTGAACCACAGAGGATTTACTTTATGGTCAAAATGACAAAAAAATCACAAAAAAAAAACAACAAAAACAAGACAAAATACTACAAAAATGAGACAACAGAACAATGAGCAATCTAGTAATTTACTTTATGATCAAAACAACTTGTTACGGCCTAAAAATGATTTTATATTTATAGTTTTACTAATTTATAATCTACAGTTAATTGTAATCTGTTTCTAATGTTTTACACTGAAATGGACCGTCTGGTGGGCCGGTTTTGGTCCGCGGGCCACATGTTGAACACCAGCACCCAGTGAACGTATAACTGATTGACAGCTGCATGTAAGGCTGTAAACAGGGCAGCGATGTGGTTTATGGATGCACAGATAGCTGACATTAACATACAGAAACACAGGCAGACGTCACCAGCTCTGATTAAATCACAGCCCATCTGATTAAAGAGAAACTACGTTCTGAAGGCTCCATAGACGGACATCATTTACTTTGACTTATCCTGGAAAACAACCAGAACAACGAGGCTGAAAGCAGCAGAGGAGGCGAAAACAAACGAAAAACAAACTAACGAGGACTTGGCACCAGAAGGAAAGAACTCAAAAACACGAGGAAAACTGAAAAACAACCAAAAAAAACACGTAAAGAGCAGGAGAAGGAATTCTGTCTATCAGCCCTTCATGCTGAGCTGTTCACTTTAACGCCAGCGCACAACACATGCTTTCACTTTTCTATTCTGTAAATGAAAAAATAAAGCATAAGCAGGAGGAGCTTGCATCATCTGACCACAGGGACTAATTTACCATTACACTGATTTACATTTTATAAATCATTTTCTGGTGGATTGCTGATGTCTAATTCACTGCAGATTGGAACGAGGAGCAACAGAGAAAAGAAGAGAAGAGAAAAGAAGAGAAAAGAGAAAAAAAGAAAAGAAAAGAAGAGAAAAGAAAAGAAAAGAAGAGAAAAGAAAAGAAAAGAAAAGAAGAGAAAAGAGGAGAAAAGAAAAGAAAAGAAGAGAAGAGAAAAGAAGAGAAAAGAGGAGAAAAGAAGAGAAGAGAAAAGAAAAGAAGACAAGAGAAAAGAAGAGAAGAGAAAAGAAGAGAAAAGAGAAAAAAAAAGAAAAGAAAAGAAGAGAAGAGAAAGAAAAGAAAAGAAGAGAAAAGAAAAGAAAAGAAAAGAAGAGAAAAGAGGAGAAAAGAAAAGAAGAGAAAAGAAAAGAAGAGAAAAGGAAAGAAGAGAAGAGAAAAGAAGAGAAAAAAAGAGAAAAGAAGAGAAGAGAAAAGAAAAGAAGACAAGAGAAAAGAAGAGAAGAGAAAAGAAGAGAAAAGAGAAAAAAAAGAAAAGAAAAGAAGAGAAGAGAAAAGAAGAGAAAAAAAGAGAAAGAAGAGAAGAGAAAAGAAAAGAAGAGAAAAGGAAAGAAGAGAAGAGAAAAGAAGAGAAAAAAGAGAAAAGAAGAGAAGAGAAAAGAAAAGAAGACAAGAGAAAAGAAGAGAAAAGAAGAGAAAAGAGAAAAAAAAAGAAAAGAAAAGAAGAGAAGAGAAAAGGAAAGAAGAGAAAGAAAAGAAGAGAAAAGAAGAGAAAAAAAGAGAAAAGAAAAGAAAACAAAAGGAGAAAAGAAGAGAAAGAAAAGAAAAGAAGAGAAAAGAAGAGAAAAAAAGAGAAAAAAAGAGAAAAGAAAAGAAAAGAAAACAAAAGAAAACAAAAGGAGAAAAGAAGAGAAGAGAAAAGAAGAGAAAAGAAAAGAAAAGAAAAAGTACTGAAAATGTGGTGATTAGGTCAACTGCCAGGGCGTTTCATCTACAGCTACAATATTTGCTGGGCAGATGCAGCACATAAGAAACACCAAACAGTCAAACAGGCAGCTTTAATTTGTCTTGTTTTTGTTGTTATTTTGTCTTCTTTTTTTTACTTTTGTCATTTTGATCATAAAGTTCCAGGTGACTAAATGTTGTGTTCCTTTGTAGACACTCTGTGATCTGGAAGTTGTAATGAGGAAATGATAAACTGAGGATGGATGTGGATGAAACTGAACTTATTTTTCTGAATAAATTTCAGGTTGTTCATGACATTTATTAAAAGATAATTCCTTAAATGTGAGCATTTCTGCACTAAAACAAAGGAACCATTAGGAGTTGTGGTTATTTATAGATTATTATGCTGTGGTTTTACTGGTTTTACTGGAGATCAGACTGGACTGGATGTGAAACCTGGACTGAGATGAGTTTGACTCCTGGTCTAGACAACGAGCTGGAAAATATCTGCCACTAAGCCAGTACAGTCACAGGTGGATTAAGTCAATTAGCAGCTGGATTACCGGGCTTCTTCTACATGGTCACACCTCATGACCTTGTTTTGTGGATTGTTGTTGCAGATGGTTGGAAAACAGCTTTACACAGACGAGTAGCTGTGGGTGATCGTCTATCATCCCTTACATCAGCTGAACACCACCATTAAACCCTGAAAACAGCAGCTCTTGTGGCTTTCATACTGAAGCTGAACCAAACTCTCTCAGATCGGATCAGGCAGTAAAGCAAACAGCCCCCATCCACCCAAAACACAACCAGAAAGCACACACAGAGGAACCTGGAAGATCTACAGGACAACTATTCAGACCTTCTATATGATCATCTGCAGTAGAACACCAGCAGACAGCAGAGAACTAACACCAGAAGTACGTTAGGTTTTAACTGCCTGCAGGAAAACAAAAATCAACGACCTCACTACTTTCTGAGTGATTTCCTGGAAGCAGGATGTAACACAAACTCTAACAAAGTGTCTTTCAGGATAAATGAGCAGCAAATAAAGAGGAGAAGCCTTCATCAGACTCTCACAGACCTGGACCTCCAGCAGCTTCAGATAGCAGCTCAGATAGCGACTGATTTACAGCACGCCGCTATCCTTTGCTCTCTGTTTGTTGATTCTGTGTTTGTGAGTACGTGTCTCATGTATGTGTGCGTTTATCCACAGATCCAGAGTCAGATTAGAAAGCCTGTTTAGATCAAAGCAGGAGGCAGAAGGAGGGAAGTTTGTAGAGTTAAGATCTGGTTTGTACGTGACCATGCTGCTGTCAGACGTTAGCACAATCCCAGAACCGTCACCTCGTCCAAAACCACCGGATTAGCACGACATCGGGCTCAATATGGGGGACTTCTTCTATCATAGCCGACATTTTAGCTGTTTTCAGGCCTAAAATAACCAAACACACATGGCATTTTAGAGGAAGATTCTTCTAAATATGTTATATACAAATGAGTGAAATGTAAAGTTATTTATAAAGATATTGTAGCAAACCTGTTGACTACTTTATATGAAATAAGTCAGAAAGCCTTGGAGTCTTCCAGTGTTTTCTTCAGGAGGAAATGACATCATGTGGAGCAGGTCATGTGATCTGGAATTAGCACACTTCCTGGAGAGGAATTTTTGGAACAGGGAACTTAGTGGAAAGGGGTTTAATTTGATATTTTTCATACAAAATGTGATATAATGCCAAAAAAGAAACATCTGTCATGATTATCTGAACTTAATAAAAAGAACACAATCCAAACTATTTGTGAATCAGCTCATTTTATTATTGTTTAGCTCATTAGAAGGTGGTTGGTGTTAAATTCAGATGTTATTTAGTTCATATTTTAGTGATATCCAGTCATTTTTATTAATAAATGATTGTTTCTATAATAAATAATGATGGAATTTGTACAGACATGATCATAATGAACATAAAAACATTAGTTTTTGTACTTTTAATAAAAATGAATACAGATATATCCCATGGACTTCAGAAGTCCCTCAGTTATAGACTGACCTGTAAACGGTCCTAGAAGTTTAAAGATGTTCATGTTCTGTAAGCTGAGGTGTAGGTGTTGATACTCTAACAGTCTAATGCTAAACGATAGAAGTTGCTTGTCATTTGGCTTTTTCCCACCAGTTTATTGAGATTTTCTTTCCATAGATGAGCTACAGACACACACCTGTCCTCATGCTGCTGTACGTTGTCTAACATGTTATCTACTGATGCTGACCCAGAGAAAAGCCTCTAAGAAACCATTTAACTGAACATTTATGGTCATGAACCATCCTGAAGCACAGAGGCATGCTCCTCCTACCAGAGAGGTCAAATAGAACACCACCATGTGCATTTTCTGTGCCAAAGTTTTGGTTGCAGGACAGAAATCTTTGCTGCAGTTCACCACAATGACTGTTCCTTCAAATAGTCCAATCCTTAGAGTATAAGACCTGCTTCCTTCTCCTCTCCTGCCTTCAGAGACAGTCAAATAAGCAACAGCCTGGAAATTAGGCAGATTAAATGTGCTAAGCTGCATATTTCCACGCTCTCCTATCAGCTCCAAACAACCTGAAGGACTGTGCTTAACTCCAGGTATTTGGCAGAATAAATCAGAGGAACATTTATCACATCCATCCACCCCACATTCTAAGACATGTTCAGTCTTTCTCACCAACCAATTTCTGTAAGTGGACTGTTTTTTAAATCTACTGACGTCAGTAGTAGATTAACTGCTGAACTCACTGCAATCAACCTGAACACAGACTATAAAACCATCTTCAAAAGAACCTTTAGTTTGCCAGAAAAGTTCCATCAAACTGCAGTGAGCAGCCCATATGCCGCATTCAGCCAAAATCAGACATGATTCAGAGCCCTGGAATTAAGATTTAGAACTATTCACCTGCTTTGAATAAAGGATCATTAAACCAGCAGGTGCTATTTCATTGTTTATTTTTTAGGTTTAGCCTTTCTGAACTCTAAACATCCCAGAACACTGAACAATTTACACCGATTTTAAAAGGTTCAAAAACTGCTGATAGGCTATTTTTAAATGATCCACAGAGCTGACTTTGTTTATCAACCCTCATGTCGTCCTGCAGGTCAAACTGAGCCGTTTGAAAGTTTGAAAATGTGGAAAAACATCATATTTTCACAGTGAAACTTCTGATGTCCACATTTTAACATTTTTGGGAACTTTTTGAACCCTTTATGGTGGAAAAAAAGAAACATTTCTTCAGAATATTTACATAAAAATCAACCAAAATCCAGTGAATTCTGCTGCATTTTGGTTGATTTTTATGTGAATGTTCTCAAAGAAAATATCAGAAGTTTTACTGATTTATATGGAATCACTTTAGATATTTTTAGGATTTTTGTTGGACCATTTTTACTAATTTTTAAAAAATATTTACAAGAATTTTCTTGCCACATTTGCGGGATTTCTTTAAAAAAATAAACTTTTAAGGAATTATTGGAATTTTCTTCCTGAAGGTTTTGTAAAGTTTCTGAAATTTGGGGAATTTTTTTGCTGAATTTTTGGATTTTTTTCAGACAGGAAACAATATATTTTGGTGCCTGTAAATGAGGACAACAGGAGGGTTAAAGACGGCACATAAGGACTAGTTTACATCAGATATTAGCATTCATTTGTCATTAAAATGCGTTGATATAGTTGCCATAAAACCAGTAAAATCTTCTTTTCATGGATCAGATCCGGATCAGAGACGCCATTCGTCTGATTGCAGATGATATAACGTCTTATCAGAGTTCATCTTTAAAATGCACATGTTGATACTGCTATCATCAAATATGACCCATATGTCACGCCCTGCTGATAAAACTCATTCTGATTCCATTCTGATACTGAAAGCTGGTTAGGTTTTACAAAATAAAGCAATAAAACGACACAGTAACAGCTGTCATTCAATCTGCACTGATAACAAGGAAATAACAGATAATTACTTTCTAAAAATGGGACACTATCAACTGCAGTCCTAGAAATATTGCTCGAGTATCCACGCTTCATTCTCACTGGTTTCTGTCACCTGCCTGCCAGATCAGATATGGTCCTCATGCTCCATAACAGCCATTTATCCTGCTTTAAGACGCAACACTCCATGAAGACAACAAACCTGCAGCAGCACAGAGGGAGGGAACGCCAGGAGAAACAGCGACAGAACGCCAATAAAACGATAAAACAGACAGGTAATGGGAAGGACAGACAGGTAACAGGAAGGACACGTAACAGGACAGACAGGTAACAGGAAGGACACGTAACAGGACAGACAGGTAACAGGAAGGACGGACAGGTAACGGGAAGGACAGACAGGTAACGGGAAGGACAGGTAACAGGACAGACAGGTAACAAGAAGGACAGACAGGTAACAGGAAGGACAGACAGGTAACAGGAAGGACGGACAGGTAACAGGAAGGACAGACAGGTAACAGGAAGGACGGACAGGTAACAGGAAGGACAGACAGGTAACAGGAAGGACGGACAGGTAACAGGAAGGACAGGTAACGGGAAGGACACGTAACAGGACAGACAGGTAACAGGAAGGACAGACAGGTAACAGGACAGACAGGTAACAGGAAGGACAGACAGGTAACAGGACAGACAGGTAACAGGAAGGACAGACAGGTAACAGGAAGGACAGACAGGTAACAGGAAGGACAGGTAACGGGAAGGACAGGTAACGGGAAGGACACGTAACAGGACAGACAGGTAACAGGACAGACAGGTAACAGGAAGGACAGACAGGTAACAGGAAGGACAGACAGGTAACAGGAAGGACGGACAGGTAACAGGAAGGACGGACAGGTAGAGGAGGACAGGAAACAGAGATTCTTCCTTTAACCCTCCTGTTGTCCTCATTTACAGGCACCAAAAAATATAGCTTCCTGTCTGAAAAAAAATCCAAAAATTCAGCAAAAAAATTTCCCAAATTTCTGAAAATTTGCTCAACCTTCAGGAAGAAAATTCCAATAATTCCTTAAAAGCTTATTTTTAAAAAAAAATCCCGCAAATGTGGCAACAAAATTCTTGTAAATATTTTCAAAAAATTAGTAAAAACCTTCCAAAATAATCCTAAAAATATCTAAAAGGATTACATATATATCAGTAAAACTTCTGATATTTTCTTTAAGAACATTCACGTAAAAATCAACCAAAATCCAGCGAATTTCGCTGGATTTTGGTTGATTTTTACGTGAATGTTCTTAAGAAACATTTTTAACATTTCTTTTTTCTACTAAAAAATGTTCACAAATTTCCTAAAAATGTTGAAAATTTTGACATCAGAAGTTTGACTGTGAAACCTTTTTTATTTTTCCTTGCAGGACGACACCGGGGTTAAATGCTGGAGTAGATCCAGACTTGTTTGCTTCCCAGGAGAAGGTTTGTCCACATGTGTAGCGACGTAATTTAAACTGACAGGTCTATCAATTATGGACGACAGACGAGTAAAAATAGTCGCCTCTCTGCAGCAGAAACACATGAGGACGATGTGGTCAAACACCCTCTCTGCTGCTTCACTAACTTTCATTTCACACTTCTAGGCTGTAAGATGCTGAGTGGAGACAAACACCTGCTGACCTTCAGAGAGGAGAACGTCCACCGTTATAAAGAGTTAGAGGAAGGTTTTTAGTTGGTCTAAACCATCGTCGTTCCTCTCTTTCACCATCTTTCTTTTAGTGTTTCCACAAAGCACAGTCAGACGGATCAAGCTTCAGGTTAGGATGAAGAAAAAACTCCTAAACTTTCTGTTTCTGTCACGAGTAGGGCTGAAACTAACAATTACTTTCTTTGTCGATTAATGTTTGTTTATTTTCTGACTAAAACTGCGTTGTTTACCTCATGAAATGTCAGAAAACAGCGACGTTTCCCAGAAGCCAAAAACATCTTCTCAAATGTCATGTTTTGTCCACAACCCAAAGACATTCAGTTTAATGTCAGAGACGAGTAAAGAAACACGGAAATATTCAGACTTAAAGCTGCTGTCCGGAGTTTCCGTTTGTTTTCAATTTATGTATCATTGTTTAACAAAGCTTAAATGTGTTAGTCTAGTTCGATACTATAATATAAAGTTAGTATGACGCGATATGAAAATTTATTCCTGAGCTCCGCCTTCCTCTCATAGACCCCCATGTTATTCCAAAAAGCGCCGGTCGCTGCCGACCAATCAAGTTCCAGCTTCAGCTTTGTCATGCTGTCAATCAACGGTTACGCGCACAGCAAGCAAGCCCATGCAGAGGTGGGCGAGCTACGCACTACGCAACCGCGCGCACATTTGTTTTGCTTGTGGAGGAGAGAGCATCAGGGATCAGCAACTTCCAGAAAAGTTACCAATCCCACGGTTTGTCAGGCCAAGAGACTGCAGGACGTTTTTTGGCTCGGGGTGCTCGTGTCGCTCCCCGACCACGGCCTCCATAGCCCGCCTGACGGCTTCGTTTAGATGCCCGACCTCTGGAGGAAGATGTTGGGGCGTCTGGGACATACTCTTCGTCAGAGGAGTCATGCAATTCTGAACTCTAGATAGAAATAAATAAACAATGTAACACATATACACGCGTAAATGCACTAAGTTTGATAAACAACGTCATCCAGAGGGATACACGAGTGTAATCACATATTGAAACTTTACTCGTTCGTCCTAGCAGATTCATGTTATTTTGGTATTAGGACAAGTTAGACTCAATACAGCATTCTAACGTAATTCCTTTATTATTTACTAAATGTACTAAATGTAGAAGAGGGGAAAACAGCAAAACAGGCGAGATGCTGCAGCACTCCGGGCACTTCTCTCATGTACTGAGCACGTGCACACAAATAAAGGGGCGAAATCAGAGGGAGGGACCAACAGTGTTTTGGGAGACGCTGAGATTCAAACTCCGGACAGCAGCTTTAAGAAGCTAGAATCAGAGATTAAGACTCAAAATGATTAATCAATTATCAGAAGAGTTGAGGATGGATTAGAAATGCTGCATTTACTATTTTACTTTTCTGCTTTGACTTTGGCTTTACGCTTCATTAAGCTGTAGAAGAACAACCCAGACATGCTTTTTATAACAGAAATATAAAGAATATACTGTGCTCATTATAAACCACTTCTTCAGTGACACTAACACATTTCAGACACTAAGCTCTGAAATGTGTAGAAAATCAGACGTTATATTTGCAGTAAACAGGTCAAAAGGTGTAGTTTTAACTGACCAGCAGCCCAGGACCCAAAACATTTACCGTTTCATCACATCTGTCAGACAGGAGCATCACAATATCACATTCAATAAAGAGGATGGTTGGTCATTTTCATAGTTTCAGCTCAGTAAGTCAAACAACGGTTCCAGCTCTACTCCACTAAAGACGCAAATGTCTCAACAGTTTTCATCTGATGCAAATAAAATTCAAATAAATAATAAATAGTTATGGTCTCTGAAGGTCTGAGTATTCAAATCACTTTGTTGGTTAGTCCATGATGTAAAATAGCTGAACACAGAGCTGGTGGAAGATTCTCCTGGATGACTAAACACAAAGCCTCACATTCATTATTCAACCAGGAAATGTCCTGTTTCAAACACAGCAGAGGAACTTTAATGACAGCTGACGGCTCCATGTTTCCCCTCCGTACGGACATCTGAAAACTTTACCTTCAGTACCTTACCTTATGAGAACACAGTAATCCACCTGTCTGAGCTTTAACCAGCCCAGTCACACTGAGGGGATTACTGATGCTTGTTTCTGCATTAACCCTCCTGCTGTCTTCAGTTACAGACACCAAAAAAAAGCATTCCCAAAAATCCAAAAATTCTGCAAAAAAATTCCACAGATTTCTGAAAATTTGCAAAAACTTCAGGAAGAAAATTCCAAGAATTCCTTAAAAGTTTCCCTTAAAAAATGTATTTAAAAATCCCCCAAATTTGGCAAGAAAATTCTTGTAAATATTTTCAAAAACTTAGTAAAAATGGTCCAACAAAAATCCTAAAAATATCTAAAGTGATTCCATAGATATCAGTAAAACTTCTAGTATGTTCTTCAAGAACATTCACAAAAAAATCTAAATCCAGCGAACTTTGATGGATTTTCGTTGATTTTTATGTGAATGTTCTTGAAGAAATGAAGAGTTCATTTGCAAAAACAGATAACTCCATTTTGATAATTTTTTTATTGTTTATTTGAGATAATATCAGTCAAACTGAAGTGGATTTGACTCAGCAGAACAAAACAGAGAAAAATAAATTTAGTGTTACTATTATTATTATCTGAAGTAAACAATAAAAAATGAGTTTTCTGAAAATTTAGAAAACAGAGTTACCAGTTTTTGCAAATTAACTCTCAAATATTTTTTATAACATTTCCTTTTTTTTTCCACCAAAAGATTTTCAAAAATTTCCCAAAAATGTTGTGAATTTGGAAATGAGAACTTTCACTGTGGAAATGTGTTTTTTTTCCACATTTTCAAACTTTAAAACGGGTCAATCTGACACACAGGCTGATACGTCTTTAATATCTGTATGAACACGTCTTTAATATCTGTATGAACACGTCTTTAATATCTGTATGAACACGTCTTTAATATCTGCATGAACACGTCTTTAAATGCAGCTTCAGTCATCCATACATTCTGGGAGACATTTAAAAATGAAATGGAGCTACTGTATTTCTTTCCAAGTAAACACACCCAGAGTGTGATTTCACATCTCAGACACATCTATCTTCACTGAATGCTATCTCTCTCTGTCCTTCAGCCTCTCTGAAAATAAACCCACTGAGACTTCACAGTGAGTCGACATGAATGAACCTCCTTAAATAACAAGCTGCTGGATCTATGATCTATATTTCAGACAACAGCTTCACAAGTGGACCGTTGTAGAGCCGGTAACTCTGAACGCCTGCAGGCTGGGAGTGGATCCTGAGCAGCCAGAACTCTGCAGCGTTTCTAATACTCCACGCTCAGCGTTCTCCACAGAAACCCTCCATGATCTGGAGCCACAGCTTTATACCAAAGCAATCACTGAGTGTTTTTCCAGCACAGACCAACACTCTGCCAGGCTCTAATAATCTCCAGTCAGCTCTGTTTTCTGAGTCAACACAGCACTGGGCAGGATAGTTTAGTTTCTATGGTTAACCTGAGAGATGCTGCTTTCACTGGCAGAGCTGCAGCTAGATGTCAGAAACATCCAGCAGGTTCTCACACACTTGGTCATTACTTCTGAGACGTGAAAACATGGAAACCTCCCACAGGCTCAGCTCAGCAGGCTGGAGGGTTTATACAGATAGAAAACTGTCTCCTGAGTGGAAGATGTGGTCCAGTAGACAGGAAGGAAGAACATCTTCAGCATTTATCCTCTGATGAACCCGCCTTCATACTCACCCTACACAGAAGCTTCTAAACAGGAGCTACCATCGTATTATGGAGCAGGAGGTCAAACTCATCTTAGTTCAGGTTCCACATTCAGGACCAGACCAGTAAAACCACAGCATGACAACCCATAAATAACCACAACTCCTAAAGGTTCCTTTGGTTTAGGGCAAAATATTCACACTTAAAGAATTATCTTTGTACAAAACATCATGAACAACCTGAAATTTATTCAGAAAAATAAATTAAGTTTCACCAACATTCATCCTCAGTTTATCATTTCCACATTACAACTTCCAGATCAGAGTGTCTACAAAGGAACACAACATTTGGTCACCTGGACCTGAACCAGAGAGATTTACTTTGAACCAGAGAGGATTTACTTTATGATCAACATGACAAAAAAAGACCGAAACAAAAAACAATGAAAGAAGACAAAATATTACAAAAATTAGACACAAAACAACAAAAGAACAATCTAGTATTTTACTTTCTGATCCAAACAACTTGTCATGGTCTAGAAATTATTTTAAATTTATAGTTTTACTAATTTACAATCTGCAGTTAATGTCTTCTCTGTAATTTTTACACTTTGAGGGCCGGATTGGACCCTCTGGAGGACCACTTTTGGACCACGGGCCTCATGTTGGACACCCCTGGTTTAGAGGAAATCTAAAGCTCTGGTGAGCTGCTTCTATAATAGAATAGAAGATTCTTACTCATTTTTAAAAAATATATACATGAATTTTCCATGAATACATGAAACTTTTCAGGGAAACTTTTAAAGGACTATTGGAATTTTCTTTCTAAACATTTTGCAAATTTTCAGATTTTTTTGCTGGATTTTTGGATTTTTTTTGAGACAAGGAAACTATATTTTTGGATGCTCCTAAATGAGGAGGTTAAACCATAACAATACGTTTAATTCGGCTGTTTTCTCTTCTCTAAACAAGTTCACGGCTTTATCACGCTCTGTAGGTTTCATTTTTAATATTACTGTGAAAGTTAAAAACTGAAATCTCCGCCCTTTAACGTTCTTCTGTTAAACTTCTATAACTTCTAGCTTCTCCTGATGTTCTCTAACAGCTGGATGGTTTTAAATAATGGAACTAAACGCTGCTGAAGCTCTGCCAAAGTCAAAAATAAGTCCTTCTATTTAAAACAGATGCTGCAGCAAACTTTACATTCCTGCCATCAGGTCCCATTTATCAGAGACTGTAGGTTTCTCTGTCATTATGTGTTCAGCCTCATCCAGCCTCCCACAGCACGTATTTATAGGAGAACAGGCCTCAGTTCTTCTTCAATGGAAGCTCCTCTCTGTCTACAAACACTGCAGCGCTGCTCCACTATCATCACCATCACTGCCCTCCATGGTCTGAGGACGTCGTATCTCCAGACCACGAGGTCAGACCTTCTGAAGTGGGCTGAAGCTGTGGCTGGGAGCTGAGGGACGGAGTCCAATGTAGACGATCATAAAGCAAAGAGAAATAAATCAGCCAGCTCCTCCAACGTACACTGGAGCAGATCTGCTGGTAGGTTTAAGAGGAGATAAACTGCATGAACAGCAGCACAGAGCAGCAGAAAAACCCCGATCCAGGCCCCTCAGAGCTGGAATAAAACCAGCTCTGGATCTGTACGCCTCAGAGCTGGAATAAAACCAGCTCTGGATCTGTAGCCTCAGAGCTGGAATAAAGCCAGCTCTGGATCTGTAGCCTCAGAGCTGGAATAAAGCCAGCTCTGGATCTGTAGCCTCAGAGCTGGAATAAAGCCAGCTCTGGATCTGTAGCCTCAGAGCTGGAATAAAGCCAGCTCTGGATCTGTACGCCTCAGAGCTGGAATAAAGCCAGCTCTGGATCTGTACGCCTCAGAGCTGGAATAAAACCAGCTCTGGATCTGTAGCCTCAGAGCCGGAATAAAACCAGCTCTGGATCTGTACGCCTCAGAGCTGGAATAAAACCAGCTCTGGATCTGTACGCCTCAGAGCTGGAATAAAACCAGCTCTGGATCTGTAGCCTCAGAGCTGGAATAAAACCAGCTCTGGATCTGTAGCCTCAGAGCCGGAATAAAACCAGCTCTGGATCTGTACGCCTCAGAGCTGGAATAAAACCAGCTCTGGATCTGTACGCCTCAGAGCCGGAATAAAACCAGCTCTGGATCTGTAGCCTCAGAGCCGGAATAAAACCAGCTCTGGATCTGTACGCCTCAGAGCCGGAATAAAACCAGCTCTGGATCTGTAGCCTCAGAGCTGGAATAAAACCAGCTCTGGATCTGTACGCCTCAGAGCCGGAATAAAACCAGCTCTGGATCTGTAGCCTCAGAGCCGGAATAAAACCAGCTCTGGATCTGTACGCCTCAGAGCCGGAATAAAACCAGCTCTGGATCTGTAGCCTCAGAGCTGGAATAAAACCAGCTCTGGATCTGTACGCCTCAGAGCCGGAATAAAACCAGCTCTGGATCTGTAGCCTCAGAGCTGGAATAAAACCAGCTCTGGATCTGTAGCCTCAGCTGGTTTGACCCTCCTGTTGTCTTCATTGACGGGCACCAAAAAAATATTGTTTCCTTGTCCGTTTTTTCCACATTATCAAACGTTAAAACTGGTCAATTTGACCCGCAGGATGAGAAATTTGGGGGATTTTTTTTAAATAAAACTTTTAAGGAATTATTGGAATATTCTTCCTGATGGTTTTGCAAATTTTCTGAAATTTGGGGAATTTTTTGCAGAATTTTTGGATTTTTTTCGACAAGGAAATTATATTTTTTTGGGGCGCGTAAATGAAGACAACAGGAGGGTTAAAATCAGCTCAGTCTCTCTCTGTTCGGCCTCACAGCTGGCAGCAGATCAGCTTCTTGGAGCAGCTTTCTCTCTAATTTAAAGTTGATTGCTGTGGGCCCAGTGAGACGGACCAGTGAAATATGAGCGGAGAAGAGGCTTGGACCGCTTTAGTGTGCGTGCCATTATACGCCCAGGACCGTCTGCATCATACATGTACACGTGCATGCATGAGCTCCCTGTCAAGGTCTATGTGGAGAAAGTGTGCATGTGTGTGTGCACGTGTTTGTGTGTGTGTGTGCATGTGGTTTTTGGCCGGACTGCCAGCGATCGTCTGCAGGGAATCAGGAGAAGCTGAATAACAGCCCCTTTCTCCATCCTAAAGCAAGTGTTGGAGGTGATTTAACTGAATTCAGCTGCACAGAAAAACAAAGCAAAGCTGAAGAAAGTTAGCCTCAACAGCAGATCAAACTTATAGGGAAAACTGGAGCTAATTTCCATTCATGCAGACACTCTGAGCTCCCTGGAGTTCCCTTCCTTTTCTGGATATGCAGCCCCGAAGAGCAAATTTGTTCACACTATTTTCTACAGATTTTTTAGTCACCATGTTTGTAAAGCAAAAATAAAGCCCAGTTTTCCTCTAATAGAGACAGAAGCCTCTAATCTGTGGGTTACCAGAGGTAAGCAGCCCAGCGGCTCGCAGGTTTTCTTCTTCTGTTTAGTTTCTGAGCTGTTCAGACTGACAGACATCATCCTGACGGATCATCCAGACTCTGAAGAGAAACCCTCCAACAATAAACCCTGTTGTAGTCGACACAGAGCCAGCCAGGTGTTTGGCTCCACAAAACAGCAATTAGCCTTTTCTCTGTTCACAATTAGCTGAATGGATTCTAGAGTAAATAAATAAACAGCAATCAGAAAAACCAGCGCGTCCCGGGACGTATGAACATCAGGACTGAAGCTACGCTGCCTTCATGCCACATGGGAGAAAAACGGGCTCCTATCGGTCATCTAATGAAGCTCTCCCAGCAGGATCTCTGCTTCCAGTTCAGATAAAACCAACAATAACAACTTTTATACCAAAGGAGAAGAAACAGAAAACTCTGAGCCGATCCACAGCAGACAGACGACTTTATACAGCACACAGTAAACTAAAGCACTGAAAACACTCAGACACACAATAATCCCACAAATATTACACAAAAATCTCACCATGTTTCATATTTCATTCTCATATGTGTGCCCTAGTTCAGAATAAATGTCACTTTAGCGTGTTTAAAGCCTGTTTTTAGGCTCTGGTTGTTTGATTCACTGTGTACTTGATAAATGTTATCTCCTGTATGTTTGGAAAAAACATCAATAAAGTGTGATCTGATTTGTTTTTGCCTCCCTACACTCTGTTCTTGTGCTATGTGAGTAAATCCATTCAGAAAAAGGGTCTGATCCTTCACTCTATCACAGCAGGCTTTTCTGGAGGATAAAGACGAGCTGACGTCAGGATCTGGTTGAAAATCTGCCTCTGATACCCCGGCACATTATTATTAAGTCATTAGATCTTCCTCCTGAACATCTCTGACGTTCCAGTGAGCTGAACAGCTCCAGAGCAGTGATGAACCTTCACCTACATTTCCTCCTAACGGGGAGAAATCAGAGGAAAGAGACAAACTCATTTAAATCTGCTTATTTTCCTCCTACCTCCTACCTTTCCTCTCTGCTCCCAGATGCCCCCAGGCTTCACCTCGTTCTGCTCTGGTGTGTTTGCATTCCTGCTCAGCTCTATTTAAAGGCTGGATCAGAGCGCTGGCTGCAGGAATGCACATCTGTCCCTCCGTCTCCTACCGTCCATCCATCACAGCTCACATTTACTATCAGCGTGCACGTAAATATACAGCATGCATCCTGTTTATCACCAACAAGTGCTCCATCTAAACTCTGTCGAGTGACGTTCTGCACAACAACTGAATGAAACACTGTATTATTTTGTTTTGACATGTTGTGCTGTGTGTGTTAGCACACAAACACAAACAAACATATAAACATAAACAAACACAGATAAACATGAATAAACTTCCTCCCAGAGCTGCATTCTGCTATCAGACCAGATCAGCTGTTTGTTTATTTAAATCCAATATTTATGACATTTTAAATGAAGTCAGATTACTTTTTCAATAAAACTAACAAAAAATAATGATTTTGGCCTAAAACACATCAGCAGCATGAGCTGATGTCACCTCACAAATATGAGACTACAATTTCAATAATTAGATTTATTTATAGGAGTGTAATGAGGACGCATACGGATGAAATAAAACATTTTAATAGATGTTTTTAGGGTGCTACACATGCTAAAAAGGGACCAATACGTAAGCTAGCAGCATGTGAACAACACTGGAGTATTTCCCTCTGTTCCCTCCCGTCCCGTCCGGTGCGCTCAGGCGGATAAACTTTCCGCTCCCCCCACAGACACACGCAGCTTCCCGGCCAACAAATTCCCGCCTCTACGTCCCTGTAAAAACACTTAAAACCGCCAAACTTACCTTGAAAACTCTCCCCGAGTCAAGCAGGCATTATTATGTTGTCCTCTTCCATGGCTGGGAGCTCTAGCGGGTTGTTCTTCGGCTCGCTGGGGAGGCTGGAGGGACTATAGCGGGGCAGCGGAGCGACAAAGTCGGGACGAGGCGGCGGAGGAGAGAGGCGGCCCAGACGACTGGCGGCGGCCCCGGCATTGGAGGAGCGCGTTGTCAATCAGGCAGCGCAGTGGGCGGGGCCTGACTGTAAAGAGATTATGGAGGCGGGGCTAATAGTAGCTCAGAGTGTATAGAGACTGATAGCGTAGAGCTGCTGTCATAGAGCTGCTGTCATAGAGCTGCTGCTATGGAGCTGCTGCTATGGAGCTGCTGCTATGGAGCTGCTGTTATAGAACTGCTGTTATAGAACTGCTAACATAGACTGTATAGAGTCTGATAGCAGCTCAGAGAGCACTGAGGGCTGATCTGGAGCTTGAGGAATGTAGAAACAAGAGAGAAACAGGATTATAATAGACTGTATAATATCATATAATGTGCATTATACAGTCTGTGATCTGGAGTCTGAGCGATGAATAGAAACAGGAGACAAACAGGATTAAAATAGTTGTGATTTGCATCACTTTTCATGTGATTAATTTATTTTTCTGGATTCAAACAGGGATTGCATTGTGTCTGCAAATGACAAAATACACGCAAAACTGTCTATTTTAAGATGAAATTGACTTAAATGAATGAACTGATCATTTGTTTACGTTATTGATTACTGTACTCCATTTTAATGGACTCAAATTAATATTAAGGTCACAATTATTATTATTATTATTGTTATTATTATTATTATCTCAGTTTAAATGTTTTTACTTTGATGATTAATTAATTGTGGGTTCTTGTAGTTCTTGTTATTAATTTAATTTTAATTTTTAAGCTTACTAGACTTTCTCACGTGAGGGAGATAAAATTCTGAGCCAAGATGACTGAGCTGAAATCTATTATTTTTTAAATTAAATATTTCAGCACAAACATTTTAAATTAATGATTTATTATTCATTTAAAACATTTGATTTGATAATAAATGAATTTAATTGTATTAAAACATTTACATGTAATATTTTTATTAATATAATGATGGTAATAATAATACATTTGTTTGTTTGTTGCTGATTTAATTTGTCCCACTTTTCTCAGCCTCATTTTATTGCCTGAGCTGAAATTAAGAAGAGAAATTTTCACACCAAGATAAACTGAGCTGAGATTCATCATCTCACTTCAAATGTTTAAAATTATTTATTAATTAATTGGTTTAAAATATTTATATTGGTTTAATTTGACCTACTTTACTCATCTTTGTATTTACAAGTGAAGACGAGACCATTCTGTGCCAAGATAACTGAGTTTTTATATTTTCTTTAATTAAAAAAGGGAAGACATAAGTGAAATAATGATAAACTGTGTTATCATAACTAATTTAATCCACACTGCAGCATGTATAGATCATAACTAAAATTAGGAGCTGAACACTGAATAATCTGGAGAACTCTGCTGACTAAAACCCTTAATGGGTGGAAGTAAAACAAGCTTTTCCAGGTTTTCTAGGTTGAACAGGTAAAATTCTGGATGGACTTGTTTCTGTGTTCGTTATACCTGCATGGTGACCGTTACATAAACCCGTTAGATCCTTAAGGAGGCTATTGCTCTGAGCTTTAGCTCATTATCCCAAGCAGTGACCTTTCAGCCTCCCTCATGAATGCAGCTGGAAAAACACATCTGTCAAAGTGATGTGGTTCATTAGAACACCACTGTTCAGTACAGCATCAGCGTTATCACATGACAGACATCTCTGTCATCTACTGTGAATAGAAAATAAAGAAAATCTCAGCATAACATCAGCGTTATCACATGACAGACATCGCTATCATCCAGTGATCATAGAAACTAAGGTAGGGTTTATTCCTGAGCTGTTACATCAGAATCCATCATGCTGATAAAATGTTCTCAGTCATGTTTGATTGTGCGTCTTTTATACACAGATTGTACTTTTCATTCTATAATTCAGTAACACCAGGGTTTACTTATTAAAAGCTAAATGTAAAGCAATAATGATACTAATAATAATCATATACATACCACATTTAACACTAAATATGCCTCTTTTTCATATCAGGAACCCCAGAAACAGAACAAACGTGTTCTGTTTTGTTCTGTTTTGTTCTGTTTTATTCTGTTTTATTCTGGTTTGTTCTGGTTTGTTCTGTTTTGTTCTGTTTTATTCTGTTTTGTTCTGTTTTGTTCTGTTTTATTCTGGTTTGTTCTGGTTTGTTCTGTTTTGTTCTGTTTTATTCTGTTTTGTTCTGTTTTATTCTGTTTTATTCTGTTTTGTTCTGTTTTTTTTCTGGTTTGTTCTGGTTTGTTCTGTTTTGTTCAGTTTTATTCTGTTTTATTCTGTTTTATTCTGTTTTATTCTGTTTTGTTCTGTTTTTTTCTGGTTTGTTCTGGTTTGTTCTATTTTGTTCTGTTTTTTCCTATAACAACTTTGACTTTTGACCCAAATCTTCCCCAAAATCTCCAATAGCCAATCATGTCGCTTCTTACTGAGTTCTATGATTAACAGACTGAACGGGAACAATCTGAAGGCAAACTGAGGCCGTTGGATTCCAGTCAGTCACCAGGCCAACAAGAATGACATCAATTATTCCAACTGAAAACGGGGATTTCCAACTTCTAACACGTCCAGCTGACCTCCCTGACCTTTGATGGAGCTGGGACAGATACAGTTCAACATCCTGATAGTTAGAGTAGAACATCCCGATAGTTAGAGTAGAACATCCCGATGGTTACAGTAGAACATCCCGATGGTTACAGTAGAACATCCCGATGGTTACAGTAGAACATCCCGATGGTTACAGTAGAACATCCTGATAGTTAGAGTAGAACATCCCGATGGTTACAGTAGAACATCCCGATGGTTACAGTAGAACATCCCGATGGTTACAGTAGAACATCCCGATAGTTAGAGTAGAACATCCCGATAGTAACAGTAGAACATCCCGATGGTTACAGTAGAACATCCCGATAGTTACAGTAGAACATCCCGATAGTTACAGTAGAACATCCCGATGGTTACAGTAGAACATCCCGATGGTTACAGTAGAACATCCCGATGGTTACAGTAGAACATCCCGATGGTTACAGTAGAACATCCCGATGGTTACAGTAGAACATTCCGATGGTTACAGTAGAACATCCCGATGGTTACAGTAGAACATCCCGATAGTTACAGTAGAACATCCCGATGGTTACAGTAGAACATCCCGATGGTTACAGTAGAACATCCCGATGGTTACAGTAGAACATCCTGATGGTTACAGTAGAACATCCTGATAGTTACAGTAGAACATCCCGATGGTTACAGTAGAACATCCTGATGGTTACAGTAGAACATCCCGATGGTTACAGTAGAACATCCCGACGGTTACAGTAGAACATCCCGACGGTTACAGTAGAACATCCCGACGGTTACAGTAGAACATCCCGACGGTTACAGTAGAACATTCCGACGGTTACAGTAGAACATCCCGACGGTTACAGTAGAACATCCCGACGGTTACAGTAGAACATCCCGATGGTTACAGTAGAACATCCCGACGGTTACAGTAGAACATCCCGACGGTTACAGTAGAACATCCCGACGGTTACAGTAGAACATTCCGACGGTTACAGTAGAACATCCCGACGGTTACAGTAGAACATTCCGATGGTTACAGTAGAACATCCCGACGGTTACAGTAGAACATTCCGACGGTTACAGTAGAACATCCCGACGGTTACAGTAGAACATTCCGACGGTTACAGTAGAACATCCCGACGGTTACAGTAGAACATCCCGACGGTTACAGTAGAACATCCCGACGGTTACAGTAGAACATCCCGACGGTTACAGTAGAACATTCCGACGGTTACAGTAGAACATCCCGACGGTTACAGTAGAACATTCCGACGGTTACAGTAGAACATCCCGACGGTTACAGTAGAACATCCCGACGGTTACAGTAGAACATCCCGACGGTTACAGTAGAACATTCCGACGGTTACAGTAGAACATCCCGACGGTTACAGTAGAACATTCCGATGGTTACAGTAGAACATCCCGATGGTTACAGTAGAACATTCCGATGGTTACAGTAGAACATCCCGATGGTTACAGTAGAACATCCCGATAGTTACAGTAGAACATCCCGATGGTTACAGTAGAACATCCCGATGGTTACAGTAGAACATCCCGATAGTTACAGTAGAACATCCCGATGGTTACAGTAGAACATTCCGATGGTTACAGTAGAACATCCTGATAGTTACAGTAGAACATCCCGATAGTTACAGTAGAACATCCTGATGGTTACAGTAGAACATCCTGATGGTTACAGTAGAACATCCCGATAGTTACAGTAGAACATCCCGATGGTTACAGTAGAACATCCTGATAGTTACAGTAGAACATCCTGATAGTTACAGTAGAACATCCTGATGGTTACAGTAGAACATCCTGATAGTTACAGTAGAACATCCCGATGGTTACAGTAGAACATCCTGATAGTTACAGTAGAACATCCCGATGGTTACAGTAGAACATCCTGATAGTTACAATAGAACATTCCGATGGTTACAGTAGAACATCCCGATAGTTACCGTAGAACATCCTGATGGTTACAGTAGAACATCCCGATAGTTACAGTAGAACATCCTGATAGTTACAGTAGAACATCCTGATGGTTACAGTAGAACATCCTGATAGTTACAGTAGAACATCCCGATGGTTACAGTAGAACATCCTGATAGTTACAGTAGAACATCCCGATGGTTACAGTAGAACATCCTGATAGTTACAATAGAACATTCCGATGGTTACAGTAGAACATCCCGATAGTTACCGTAGAACATCCTGATGGTTACAGTAGAACATCCCGATAGTTACAGTAGAACATCCTGATAGTTACAGTAGAACATCCTGATGGTTACAGTAGAACATCTCATTGGAAGGCCAGGGATCATCATCATCCAGGCCTATAAAGACCCACTGAGTCTGGCTGCTTGCCTGCTGTCATGGCGGTTAATTTGTGCAGGTTTTACATACCCGTAAAGCAGATTTGAATGTAGTTGACCTATTTGTCTCGTGTTGTTGGTGAATTGGAAAGTGACCAAACTTGCGTCAGTCTGTTGTGTGTTTTCTGTTGGTTTGAGACGCGTTCATTAAAATCTTTTGTACTCTTTGAGGCAGCAGTTTGTCGGTCTGGACTGCACCTGCTTCTTCTTTTCTGATGGTCCATCTGCATGTCTCGTGTTTCTCATTTGGTTTCTGTTTGAGTCCATCTGCTTTCCTCCTCTGTGTGAGGAACCTACCTGCACTTCCCCATCTGGATAGGCTTTTTTTTGCCTCCTCTCAGAGCTGTCTGGTCTTTTCTAGGTCCCTGAAACAGCTCTGTTTCTGGTGTCTTACGTCTGACTTCCACATCATTTATCTTGAACCTCATTCATTCAGACACGTCTGTTTTTACGTGTCAGGATTCTAGACTTCAAATTAGCAGTTAAGGTTCTGCTTCTATTATATTTACTGCTAAATAAAAAGGAACCCTTAATCATCACAGAATAACAGGAATTCAACTGAACATCTGGGTTATTAATCTGTCCACTTAGGAAGCAGTGCATATTGTATATTTATTCATTTCCTTTCTGTTTAACATGCAGTACCTTCAGAAATGTTGTGTGATGCTGGCTGTAGAAATTTTATAATAAATGTAGATTTATAACATCATACTGTTTGATAGTTGTGTTTTTTAGATTGACTACAACCTAAAATGAGAAATCTACATAGTTCAACTGCTTGATCTGCCTTTTTATGTGTCTTAAATGACATACGGTCCATCTTTGAGGATTCATTGTTTTATGGGAGGACACCAATGATGCAGGGATTGTTGAGGAAGAATCTGTTTCTACACTTTTTCTGAGACGTTTGCTTCCATCATCAGGACAATGTGATCTCAGATTTAAGAGATCACTCACTATTTGCTCTGTGTAACGACTTTTCTGACTTTAAAAACCTTGTCATTGTGTTCAGGGCTGTGAAATCCAGTCATTTTTTGCCTCAACCACCTGTTGAATGATGAAATGTGGCGCTGCTTCCCTCTGCTGGACGTGTTGACAGATTACAGCTGAGCGGGGTTTGGACTGTGTGCATTAAATATGTGATTGTACATGTATGCCCTAAAGCTCCTGTGCCTCTCAGACTACATTACATCAGTTTAAATGCAGTTATCAGATCTGTCCTGTAACTTACAGTAGTTGTTCAGCAAACAGACGTCGACCACATCAGCCTCACCCAGACCTGCTGAGGATGAGAAGAAAAACAAACAACCAAAAACACCAACAGGGACTGAAAATAGAGCAGATTTGCCACATCTTTTAAAAGTTTACGGTTGAGCCTGGAGCTGTTTGAGTTTGAGGTGTGCCATTAACTGCTCAGTATTTATGAGACGGTGGTGAAAACCGCTCATAAAGCAAACGGTTATTAAAGCTGCAGCCTGGTTCCACCTCCACGGTCATCAGGAGGAATCCCTCTGCCACAGGAGATGTACTTTAGTCAGATTAGATTCTAAAACTGGGTGCTTTAAAAGGTGTACCAGGATTCTGAAATCAGACTGGATCAGAGAGACCAGATCTGGATCAAACCTTCAGGATGTGTTCAGATGTTTCTAGAAGAACTGAGATAAATGATCCAGAACATGGGATGGTCCTGACCCCAGCAGAACAACAAATCAGCATGATTATAAAGAACAAAAATGACAAATAAATAAAAATAAACTAATTTTAAGTCTAATGTCATGTCACAGATTTACATGTTTTCTATCTTTCAATAAAAGAAAATACTGAAAAAATGTGACTGCAGTGAAAAACAGATAAAGAAGACATTAAGCTTTAGTCAAATAAAATAAAACACAGCTATCAGTATCAAACACAATCACTTTTTTACCGTATATTAATTAACTCGTGCACTGCTCATTACAGAAATAACTCTCTGAACATTCAGTGTTTTACCACCTGTTGGACATTTAGTCTTCCTTTGATTTAAAACACGTATTTACATTATTTAAAGTGTATTTGAGAAAATACATGTTGGATTGTGTGTTTTTATTTATGTGTTGTAGATCAGATGACAGGTCTGACTGCTTAAAGAAATTTAGAATACTATGGGATGTTTGCACTGTTTTGCTGTGATAAATGTTGGTAATTGTACCTGCTCTTGTTTTTGAAGCTGTGGTCCACATCATGAACGTAATCTGGATCTGGTCGTCGTAAAAATCTGAACAGACGTACAATAGACTGTGGAATAAAGACATTCTAATCCAGATTAAAGCAGACGACTGTTCCCTGATGATTTCTGCTCATTCATCCTCTCTGTCAGTGAGTGGACATTTCAACCTGCAGATGGCGCTAGAGGAAAAGTCAGAGGACGTCTGAGGATCTATTTTTATTATTGCAGAAAATAAATCTAACACCAGTAAATGGTGATATTTCATTATGAACCAAAGTGATGCTGACTGAGCCATAATATTAACATGATTAGAAAAGTTCTGTTTCTATGAGTAGTTTATTTATTAACGTGTCGTGCTGGGAGTCAAACTGACCCGCTCTAAAGTTTAAAAATGTGGAAAAAAAACAGATTCTCTCAGTGAAAATTCTGATGTCCACATTTTCAACATTTCTGGGAAATCTTTAAACATTTTTTGGTGAAAAAAAAAAATTCAAAACTGTTTCTTAAGAACATTCACAGAAAAGTCGATTTTTGGTTGATTTTTCTGTGAATGTTCTTAAAGAAAATATTAAACGTTTTACTGATATATATGAAATCACTTTAGATATGTTTAGGATTTTTTTGGAAGATTTTTACTCATTTTTAAAAAATATTTACAAGAATTTTCTTGCCAAATCTGGGGGATTTTTTTTAAATAAAACTTTTAAGGAATTATTGGAATTTTCTTCCTGAAGGTTTTGTAAATTTTCAGTAGTTTGAGTAATTCTTTTGCTGAACTTTTGTTTTGTTTTTTTTTCAGACAAGGAAACAGTATTTTTTGGTGCCTGTAAATGAGGACAGCAGGAGGGTTAAATGCACTTCTTACATTTACAGTTAAAGTTTGACACCAGAATAGTATTTCTAGGAGCACCATGCAGAAAAAATAGATTATAAACAGTCAGTATGTCTTCAAGCTGATAGAGAGGCATCTTAAAGTGATAAAATATAACTCTGCTTGTCTTTAGGGAACCCAGTTTACTCACATTAGTGCATCTGTCCTCTGCTATCAGCTGATCACGTGATGGCACACTGTTGACATGAAGCTGATGTGGTCTAGATGGGTTCCATCATCGTGACTCATTGGCAGCTCGACTCAGATCTACAAAAAAAAAAAAAACAGCCAGCGGCTTGCTCACTCTGTAACACCAAACTGAAAGGACGTCACAAACAGACGACACACCCGCATGACACATGAATGCAAACACACAATACAGCACCAATGAACGCTCACAATAGCACGCCCATCCACAGCCACCATCTCATCCCCCCCTCCCACTCTCCCACCGAAGCCTGTGATGGCTGTTAGATGCATGCATGGCTTCACTGCAGGCAGCAGGGTGTGGCTTTCACCGGCCTGTGAAACACAGCAGAGTTTAAATGTTGAACAGCCAACCCTGCCCTGCTCCACTCCTCTCTGGGTTTCCTTCAGTTTAGCTCCAGCATCCAGCAGGGGAAGGCCTACAGAACTAAAAGGTAAGTATGTTCATTCTTTGCTGCTTTATCCACATCTGTCGGTACTTTTTTTTTTTTTTTTTTACTTTCTGGCTCTATTGTATGTTCCATTTTCTCCTTATTCTGGTGTCTTTTTGGATCTGGACAGACCAGTTTTAGTGAAGAGATCTTCACAGTTTGCTGCTGGTCATCAGAGATGTCTCTGTCGGTGCTGGTGTGTCTGCTGCTCGTCCAGCTGTGTTTGGGAGATCAGCCTGTGGAGGAAGTCATCACAACCAGTGAGTAGAGAAAAGAAACAGCAGCGTTGTATGTGTGGGATATATGGACTCATAGGAGGTTTAAGAAACAGAACATGCTGATGTACTGAGTCAGATTAAAGACACCAGTGTTTCTGAGTTTTAATGAGGAAAAGCATTTACAGCTCTGCTAATGTGACTTAAAATGAATAAACACGTTGTATAGAACCAGACAGCTGTGTAGTAAAATAAAAGTGATAAATTTAAGACAAAAATGTAAAATAACAACACAAAAATTGATGGCAGCTGAAAGGAATGATGAGGAAGTCAGATTTTATCCATCAGATAGTAGAATCCTACCTGAACACAGACAACAGGAAAAGAGGAAAAAACATGCATGACTCATTAGATTAGCATATAACCAGAATGATTTGGGTGTTAACAGTTCCAGATCACATTTAGAAAACAGATTATCCTAAACAATGAAACAAACTGTACAATAACTGCAATTATTTGCTGAGAGAGAGTATCTGTGTGACGCCACAGCAGAATGAGGTGTGTTTCTGTATTTTGTGTTTTTCTCTTCTCGTTGTGTGTCTGTACTCATTGTGTGTCTGCTCTCGTTGTGTGTCTGTACTCATTGTGTGACTGCATCGTGGTGTCTGCTTGGTAATAGTGAGTCAGAATGTTTGGATTGGCCACAGGTCCAATGAAGTCGTCATTTTCCAGTGCAGTTTCTTTTGGCTGGTGGAGTTTGGTTTGTGAGTATTTAGGAAAAGAAATAATTGATCAGGAACATTTACTGACAGAATCCAGTTTGTAATTAGCATGATGTAAATGTAGGGAGGGTTTAGTCAGAGGATTGTCCTCTAACGTGGAACTCTGTGGTGTTAGAACCTTACATAAGAAGCTTTTACAGGGTAATTCCTGACAGAGCTCTGCTGTTTAGCATGCTAGCATCTTTATTCAATGGAAGTCCATTCAGTTGTTGTTGAGATGTTCAGCTGAAACCACAACCTTCAACAACTACGTCCATCAGGTTCATCCTCTGAGGAACAGAGATGTTTCTACACAATTAGATTGAACTCTAATAGTTGTTGAGATATCTCAGTTTGAACCAGAGTATTAACTAGACCAACAATAATGTATAAAGGTGGACAAAGGAACTGTGTTGGTTCTTAACAGTTTGTGGACTACAGTTCTAAAGGTCTCGTCTTGGTCTTCTGAAACCTGATGTGAACACTGGTTCTAACTAATGATGCTACCCATAGCAGCTTCTTAATGACTCTGCTTTATCATTTATTTTACTCTTAATGACACCATAATAATAATAGTAAATGAAACCTTCCTAGATTAACAAGATCTTAAAACTTGCATCTGAGACCATGTTATGATCCAACCTCCAGGGTCATCTGGATGTAACCAGATGTTCACCAGATGTTATTGATTCAGGTGAAGGAATTTATTGCTCAGTAGCCAATTTAACATAAAAGTGGTCAAACATAGAAAACAAGGCTGGTGGGTGTTACTAAATCAAAGAACAAAATAAAACCAAAAAAAAAGGCTAACAGAGTATCTAACCTAGTGAAACATAAAGAAAACAGCTAAACTCCCTATCTAAATTTAAACACAACAGCAACACCCACCAGAAATAACAGAAACTAAGACAGACAGTGCAGAGAACTAACTAATCTAAACTGGCACCTCTAAACACACACATTTAATGCGCAGTATGCAAAGACACAAGTTGTGAACAGCTTCTCACAAAGTTAGCGGACTGCTAACAGGAGCTAAAGTCTTCATTAAGACTGGAAGTTCCTCACTGAATCATCAGCTGCCAACAGAAGCTCTAAATGTTAGTAGTTACCCCTCAGCAGATATGGAACCGATGGACCAAGCCAGAATACAAACATGACACAACGAGGCACCAGGACGGACTGGTCAGATCAAACCAGCCACCAAGACTGAGTTTGGTTGCAGACATACTTATGTGTGGTGACTGCTGGGAAGTTGTGGGAGGAAGAGTCGTGGTGGTGGACCAATCTGAAGTGTGGAGGACCAGGGCTGGGAGGAGGTCTGGAGCTCCAGGATAATCAGTCATCATGAGTTCCAGGTGGAAATCTGGAGCTCGGTCATCATCCAGCTGTAATCAATCACCTCCCCCACAAGACATGGAGACTGTATGAAGTCCACTTCCAAACACACGGACACCAGAGGCCGTAACAGACCATAAACCCACTAGGAAAGGGTTTACTGAAGGAACAAGCTCATTTTCTCACATACTTCTTCTAATTAGACTTCTTTTTGCACCCAGAGGTGTCGCTCCCTGTTGGCTTTTAGGAAGAAAGCAGGTTTAAGGTCCATCCACGAAGTCTGCATCCATCCTTAAGAAACAGTCTATGGACAGCTAGCTTAGCAATCCATTAACCCCAAACCACAGCATCCAGAACCTGGCTCATCCTGTGAGGACTGTGGATATTAGTTTACTGACAAAAGATGGACCAAGCGGTCATGATGTTACCTATTGGTTTGTTGACTACAGTCTTGAGTTTGGTTTTTGGCCGTCAACATCCTGGTCTTCTGAAACTGGGTCTGGCTGAAAACTTGATGATAACGATGTGGTGATAACTCGTCAATCACGTGATGGGCCTGTTTTAAAACATCATCTATTTACCTCTAAATGGGGCCATGTTGTTTTCAGAAAGTCTTGAAATTTGAGACCATGAACTGACTTGGAAAGTGCTCCCTGAGGTAACAGATCTGGTGAGACGTAGGCTGACTCTCTCACACACTTCAACCCCAGGTGTCGCCCCCTGCTGACTGGTCCATGTCCATCGTATACAGTCTATGCAGACCATTCTACATTTATATTTATCATCTGAGGGTCTTGAATGTTTGCACACAATGCCATCAGAATCCATCTAACAGTTCTTGAAATATTGCAGTTTGAACCAAAGATGTGAATGGACCAACCAGTAGTTCCTCCTAGACACACTATGCAGTACTAAACGCTAACACTGTAGAAAACACACACAGAAATATTAAACAATATAAAACCAGCAGCATTTTGATGGGCTGGGCCACCCAGGGTACAAGAGGTGGATCTTTTATTTCAATGGGAACCCTGATGATCAGTGGTTGGTTTGGCAGAGGTAAGAAGGTTTGGTGGGTCTTTGAATGATGTTCTGGACTGAAGCAGGAGAGCGAGTGGTTCCAACAGCACAGTCACACAGTTCATTAATGTAAACCACTGTGTGTGTGTGTGTGTGTGTGTGTGTGTGTGTGTGTGTGTGTGTGTGTGTGTGTGTGTGTGGTGTGTGCGTGCGTGCGTGCGTGCGTGCGTGCGTGCGTGCGTGCGTGTGTGTGTGTGTGTGTGTGTGCGTGCGTGCGTGTGTGTGTGTAATCATGCAGAGAACATTCAGTTCATTATTTACGTCTCAGCAGTGGAACATCGTCCTACAGTTATTAAAGTTTGTGTGTCTGCTTGTGTTTGATTTCCTCTTAGAAAAGGTTCCTCTTCTGGTGACTGGTCTGTGAGGCTTCCAGAGTCAGCTGATGTTCAGGAAGCAGTCAAATACGCCATCAATGACTACAACAAGGACTCCAAGAGCAGGAAGATCTTCAAGCTGGTCTCCGTCACCAGTGCTCACAGCAAGGTTAGAAAGACTTAGACTCAGGTTAGACTAAGACTCAGGTTAGACTAAGACTCAGGTTAGACTTAGACTTAGTCTCAGTTTTGATCTAAGGCCTCCATGTTACCAATCCATCCCATAATTCTATCTCTTCTATCTAACAGCTCCCTCCTATCTGCTCACTCTGCAGGTCACCAACGTGGTGAACTTTAAGATCGCTGCAGTCCTGGGAAAGACCACGTGTCTAAAGTCTGAAAACCATGACCTGGAGAGCTGCAGTCTGGCAAAAAAGGTAAATCTGTTCTCTGTGTATCTATCCTGGAACATTAGATCCAGCTAAACAGCATGTTTAGTTTCCTGTCTTTAATAGTCTGACAGCTAGGATTCTCAGAAGATGCCATGAAAGTCCAGCTATCTTCTGAGGGATCTAAGACTGTTTCTTCTTCTGATCTTTCTGTTGTTTTTTCCTTCTACAGCGTCTCCGGTGTGACTTCGTTGTGTCCTTCAACCACCAGAACAGCAAACATGAGCTGATGGATAAGAACTGCAATAAGCTTGAAGAGAAGGCCAAACCTTCTCACTGACTGGGCTCCACCTTTTTATAGCTTTGAATGCCTTCTTTGTTTCTTTACTGTTTTAAATTTGATTTAAACTGGTGGATGTAACGGATGTGTGGTTTGGTATGAAATGAACTAATCAAAGAATAAAATAAACTTCTGATGGTTTGTGTAACTGTAGATGCATTGTGGTTTATGGCTTGGAGCTGTGTTTTTTATCTTGATGATTTATTATTTTTTAAGATTTGAAGTATTTGTACATCATTTCTGAATGCTCAAACCTGATATCATTCAATTAAAATGGAAAAAGGAGGAGAGGATGAAATAAAATGTGGGTAAATGCAAGCAAGAGATAAAGGGTTTGTGTGTTTTATATGAATATTTATAGAATTGGTGGGATTTCTATGCAGATGATTGGTTTGGTGGCATTTTCTTTATTGTCTTTCAGTGGTCTGAAAAATTAAAAATAAATCAGTCATTATAAAGAACAAAGACTCATGAAGGTATTTCTGTATAACTCTGTCCTCATATGTCTCTTTCTTACACTCAGTCAATCTTAAACATATATTTTTTAAAAAATAGAAACACAGTAGATGATATCTTTAATGTTTTCTCTACTCACTGCATTCATAAAACCTGTTGACTCTGAGGATCTCAGTGTCAGACATGTCTTCTCTCTGTTCGACCAGTACAGAGGGATCTGGAATGGGAGTGATGGTTTCTGCTCCAAACTCTGATGAGCAGAAAAACAGGAATTATAGAAATTCCTGTCAAAGTGGTGTAATATTTAGGAATCATTATCATGAGGGATGGGCTGAATGTGTAATACGTAAGTTTAACCCTCCTGTTGTCCTCATATACCAAAAAATTGTCTTTCCTTGTTTGAAAAAAATACAAAAAATCAGCAAAAAATTCCCCAAATTTCTGAAAATTTGCAAAACCTTCAGGAAGAAAATCCCAATAATTCCTTAAAAGTTTCTCTTAAAACTTTTATTTTATAAAAATCCCCCAAATTTGGCAAGAAAATTCCTGTCGATATATTTTAAAAATGAGTAAAAATCTTCCAAAAAATCCTAAAAATATCTAAAGGGATTACATATATATCAGTAAAACTTCTAATATTTTCTTAAGAAACATTTTACATATTTTTTTCCACCAAAAAATGTTCAAAAATTTCACAAAAATGTTGAAATGTGGACATCAGAAGTTTCACTGTGAAAATCTATTTTTTCACATTTTCAAACTTTAAAACGGTTTGATGTGACCCACAAGATGACACAGGGTTAAAGTAAAGGAGGTGTCTCATGGTGTTCAGAACATGGAGCTCACTGTTTGGGTTTTACAGCCACAACTTCACCTTCTAGTGTCAGACGGACAAAGTTTGTGTCTGATCAGATTAAAGCAGATGAAGAGTCAAAGCTCTCCATAGGACTTTAGGCCTCCTCAGATATTAATCTGATGTAAAATACAAGATACTTCATGGCCCATAACATATTCAGAAATCGTTTTCTGCTGTGCCAGCAGTAAATAAACACAGAGACGTTACCTTCCATAATGCAGAACAGAAGAATAATCATAAGGAGTGTTCAGGTTGTTGGTGTGAGCTTTCTGGAAGTTGGATGAACTTGCTGTTGAATAAAACAAAGCAAAACATATAAAACAACTTAATAAAAAGAACACACATGAATAAGATTTAGATTTAAAGTCAAAATAAAACACATATGAGTTAAAGTATGTCTGTAAATGCCATGATTCCTTAACTAACCAACATTATGTCCCTAAAAATATACAGACAGTCTAATCTGGCTAAATTATGTCCACACTTCCTCCAGACATACACCTGGTAGTAAATTATTTATCTGAACCAGCTGCTGACCTGCTGGGACGTTTTCCCAGTTTATCCTGTCGTACTGGTCCCTGTCGGTTCTGGTGTGTTTGTGGTGGATGCCAAGAGCGTGGAGAAGCTCATGTTGGATCACTCCATGATCCACACAGCTGGACGTCAACAGAGAAACCACCTGCTGACCTCCATCTCTGCCAACGGTGGACCAACACCTACAAAAGACAGAAGAACATGACGCCTGTCTAACTGACACCAACCATCTCCTCCAGTCTGAACTCACCCCAGTTTACTCTGGATGCTCAGGAAGTCCGGCTGACCGACGTGAGGAACGAAGCGAACGCAGGTCTTCTTCTGGAAATCTTCCATAGTTTCCTTGATGGAGGCCTTTTCACTGTCATCTGGAATAAAACTAACTCAGTTTAGGACTCTAGCTGCTGTTAAAGCCATAAAAGCCGGTGTTGTGTCCATGAGCTCTCACGGTAGAAACCACTGACGATGTATGGTACTTCAACCAGTCCACTGGAGGACTTCCTCCATCTGCAGGATTCTCTCCAGTATTCCATAGCATTCCTCTGCTGTGGAAGAACAACGTCTCCTTCCAGCAGAACGCGGCTGATTGCTGGGTTACAAACAGAATGTGATCAGCCTGTTTACGAGGTAACATTTATACCTAAATAATGAAAGAAATCTCCTGAATCCTCACACCTGAAATAAGAGGATTCAGTTACCTGCCATGAAGGAGTACACTAAATAAGATGCTCTAAACACGAGTGATGGAAGTCTGTCAGCTTTCTCACCTGGCTGCTCCTGTAGAAACACAAACAGTAAAACACAAACGTTTGCCCCCAAAATCCTGCATGCTGTATTTTGAGCTCCATATTTCTATGAAGTTTTGTTTCATTTCTACTACTTGTGTTTAGTTTCTGATATTATTATGGGTTGTCTCATGAATTCAGTTGGAATCCAGCCCATTTTGAAATGCATTAAAGTGCATTTTTAGAGGAATTTGCAGATTTTACAGAATCTAGTGAGTGTAAAAGATGTGAAATGAGACTGAATAAATTCTGACTAGTTTATTTTGCCAACTGAATATTGAAGGACTGTATAAAAACTAAAAATTCTGCTGACTCTTTCTGTTTTAAAATTCTGGTTCAGATAAAAGGTGGAGTTATGACGAGTTTGGAAGATGACGAAATAAAATCCAAACCTTGATGAAGTGTCTTACCTGGAGGTTGTTTTGCTGAAAGGCCGATCATCACCTCCAGGACACCAGAGAACAGACTGGTCTTCATCATGTTAGAGCTGCTCAGGATGCTGGAGCTCAGAGAGATGTTGGTCAGGATGAAAACCTGCTTTTAAACGGCAGAATAGGGAGGAAACCTTCGACTGAATGCAATGAGCCCTTAAAGGCATTATGGAGGATGTTTTTGTTGTTTAATTTGTCTGATTCACATAAAATGAATATACTGACCTTTAGTGGACTTGTATGTATGGTCTCTAAAAGAATAAAAAAAAAAAAAAAAAACTGTGGACATGGCAGGACCTGAAAAACCATCAGCCAATCAAAGCGCTCGGACCGAGGCGTTTGGTTTGCTCCCTTTCCTGTCAATCAAAATCTTCCGGCTCAGGCCTAGTTACGTAGATTACGTACGCCTTGGACTTACGTGTTTTTCTGTATGTGTTGCTTGGTATAGCTTCGTAGTTAGCTGGTGACTTGTTTTGCTCATCTTTTTTACATAATGGCAGATAAAGATCCAGGGGGACCCAGCCGTAAAAGACAACTTCACGAGTCCTACGCAAGTTTCTGGAGGGGGGCGTTTCTTCGTAAATGTTAAGAGGGGGAGGTTAAAGGGGGTGAGGGAGAGGTTGTATGTGCGCATGCTACGTTCAAAGTCGTAGGAAATTAAATCTCCTCTAATGCCTTTAAGACAAAAAGCTCCAAATGTGAGCATGTGTTGGTTTGTGTATGCAGATATAAACAGGTTTATGTGATTTATTAATCAGAAAGCACCAGTAGTCACTATAACTGTAAGAGAAGCTGCTTCTCTTTATTCAGGCTGTTTGAACAACATAATCTCACAAAACCCACAAAAACTCAATTATAAACAGCAGATAATCACCGGGTTACCACCAAAGGTGTCAGATGTCTGGTTTCTAATGTCAAAGACAAATGAACAGCTGTTCTTCAGTTCCTTCAGCTTGATAAACAATAAAGAAGATTTTTGTCATTCAGAATTTCAGACAGAAGTGAGTTTCAGTGCAGTGATTATATAAAACCTGTACATCTCATCAGGTGAATTTCTTTCATTCCACTACACCATCACACCAACTATCTGGATGTTTTATTCAGTAGGAGTTAGATTTTAGTTTTCCTGACATGAGAACTTCCAGCATCTCTCTCCACCCTGAACTACACACTCCTGCATTCATTCTTTTTCCTCTTATTCTTTCCACTTTTCTTTCCATGTATTCCAAGCCGACATGGAAACTTTCTCCTCAGTGAAACCAACCAGAGGCCAGAAATCCTCCTGTAGTCATTCATCATGTTGGAGGAAAGTCGGCCTCACTGCTGGCTAATATGAGGCTGTGTGGTACAAACGTCGGCCACTAACTGCTCTCCCTACATCATTATCTCAGGACGACAGACTTTCCTGTTGTTCACACACTGTACACATGGAAGACAGAGAGCTGAACTAAGATTAGATAAACTTTATTTATTCTCAGTGAGGAGAGTTCCTTCTCTAAAGAAGAAACCAACGGGACATTCTGATTGTTTGACTGACTATTAACAGCTGTATGAAGGCTGTTTTTAATGACAGCACATCCCGGTATCAAATTCTAACACAGAGGCTTCATCTACAGACAGGTTTAACTGGATGTAAATGTGTTTTTTTTTACATTCAGCTCCAGTCAAACCTCTCCAGCTGCTGAGGTAAAGTGTTTTGTGGTAACGTCGGGTTTGTAGAGGCTGCAGAAGGTTTAGGATCACAGCGATGGACTGAGGAATGAGCTCATTGCTGTTGGATTACCTCAGTCAGTATTAATAGTTTTATTTCCTTCATGACAAACAGAGGGTTGGAGTCTGGATTTCCTCTTTTAACTCCTGAAGTAAGCTTCAGGTAGTTCATGAAGTAAAGAAAAGCATAGGATATGTATATGTTAACACTGCAGGCCATGGGTTTACTGTAGTTCTTAACTTCTACTCAGTAAAACTTTAATGTTTTACAGTAAATCATGGTTTCAAAACCTGTGAGAACCTGGGGAAGTTAAAATGTCTAGACTGGAGGGAGGAACAAATGATGAACAGCATACGACTCATCACAAGCTTAGTAACCCTACCCCTTACTAACCCTACCCCTTACTAACCCTACTCCTTATTAACCCTACCCCTTACTAACTCTAAACCCTTACTAAGCCTACCCCTTACTAACCCTACCCCTTACTACCCTACCCCTTACTAACCCTACTCCTTACTAACTCTACCCTTACTAAGCCTACCCCTTACTAACCCTACCCCTTACTAACCCTACCCCTTACTAAGCCTACCCCTTACTAACCCTACCCCTTACTAACCCTACCCCTTACTAACTCCTAACCCTTACTAACCCTACCCCTTACTAACCCTAACCCTTACTAACCCTACCCCTTACTAACCCTAACCCTTACTAATCTACCCTTACTAACCCTACCCCTTACTAACTCTAACCCTTACTAACCCTACCCCTTACTAACCCTAACCCTTACTAACCCTAACTAACTAACCCTAAGCCTCACTGTCATCCTCATGGATAGCAATCACAAACCAGAGAAATAAATAGCAGAATTAATCAAGAAAAATGCTCAGAGTCAACCAGTAAACACTGGTTTTAAACAAATGCATAAAATATATATTTATCTAAATCCATCATTTCATTTTCTAAACTGCATTAATTTCTATTTAATTCCTGAAGGAAGAAGCACCCATGAAGATGGTGACCATTTAACTGAATTAATAACAAATTTAAATGATAAATATATACATTTGGGGGCTGCATAGTGGTACAGTGGTTAGCACTTTCACCTTGCAGCTAGAAGATCCCCGGTTCAAATCCCAGCCTGGGATCTTTCTGCATGGAGTTTGCATGTTCTCCCTGTGCATGCGTGGGTTTTATCCGGGTACTCCGCTTTCTCCCACAGTCCAAAAACATGCTGAGGTTAATTGGTTACTCTAAAATTGTCCGTAGGTGTGAATGTGAGTGTGATTGTGTGTCTGTATATGTAGCCCTGTGACAGACTGGTGACCTGTCCAGGGTGTCCCCTGCCTTCACCTGAGTCAGCTGGGATAGACTCCAGCACCCCCCATGACCCTAGTGAGGATAAGCGGTGTATAGAGGATGGATGGATGGATGGATATACAGTTTGTTCAGGTTTGCTCAGTGGATCAGTGGTTAGTTTCTGTTGCCTCACAGCTAGAAGATCCCGGTTCGTGTCCCAGCCTTCCTGGGATCTTTCTGCATGGAGTCTCCATGTTCTCCTGTACATGCGTGGGTTTTCTCCAGGTTCTCCAGCTTCCTCCTGCAGTCTGTGATAGACGGTTACCTGTCCAGGTGAACCTGTGATAGATGGTTACCTGTCCAGGTGAACCTTCACCCTCAGTCAGCTGGATAGAGTCCAGCCCTCCATAATGAGGATTAAACGGTGTGTAGATGATGAATGTTTGATGTGTTTATCTGTATTAACATCTAAATGACTCCAGAAATAAATCAGAAACAGTCCTGCTGGTCCCAGATTTATTCCTGATCACATTGATTTACAGTTATTGACAACAGACCTTACGATCAAGTCCTATACCTTTTTTTTTTTTTTTTTTTTACAAAAAATAAAGCAACAAAGGAAACTGAATTACTGTGGATAAAAACTCTACAGGGTTCAGACTTACAGACTGCTGGGTTCTTCTGGACTTTCTGGTTGTTTATCTGCAGTGATGCCCGTTGGAATGTTTTATTCTCCAGATCCTCCACCCTCAAGTCTTTGTGATAACATTAAGAATGTAAAAAACTAATGAAAAACGTTCTCCACGGCTGTTCTTCCTTCCTTTAGGTTCTGAGGTGGATCTCTGCTCCAGGATCTGCTGTCAGACGCTGGTCTCCACATGAGGCGACAGTTTACAGGTCAGTATGTGAGACAGGAGTCTGTGCTGGTGTTGGTATCTGAAACAGAGAAATACTCAGAATTTAAATGCTGGCGCCACCATCTGGCCTGGATGTTTACTGCAGTTATATAGTTTTCACAGGTGTCTGTCAGTTAGCTCAGTAAACAGAAGTTAAATAACTCTACAGCCCTGAGAAAGAACGGGAAGGTATTTAAAGCATTCAGATACTGACTTGCAGATGACTCTCTGGATCTCTCTGTTCTCTTCCTCTCTGAGTTTCAGTAAAACCTGCTCCAGGATCGGAAGCTCCAGGTTCAGATACTGAGCTACCTGAGAGAGAAAAAAGAGGATTTAATTAGAATAAACAGGAAACAGATCAACTGTAATATTCAGATACTGTGCTACTGAGAGAGGATAAAAAAATGTTTAATTAGAAATAAATCAGAAACAGATAAATGCAGCATGCTATAAATCTGCTAAAAATCACATAAAGTTCTAATATTCTGAGCAGAAGGAGGTCTGGATCTGAAATAACTCATGACAGTTAATCATTTTACTGCAGAAGCATCTTAGAGAAGACATTATTGTTTTTCCAAAACAACAACAACAACAACAACAACAAACAAACATCTATAATGATCTGTTTGCTTATAGTTGGCAGAAAAATTATAACTAAAATACACTGCAATGAATGTCCCCATTTAAAACTTGAAGTTCTTATTTTTTCATGTATACTGACAGTCAATAGAAGCTTTGAGGTAGAAATGTACACAGAATTCTACTTGTAGGGGGGTGTAATGATTCATGGTGGATTTACTGATGATCTAGTGCCCTGGTAGTTGAGATAATGATGAGTTGTCATTTTGTCATGATTCATTGCACATGGGTTGGTCACTTTGCAAAGTGAACCAAATACACACCAAGCAATACTCAGTGAGTATCTGCACAATGTGAGAATGGGTTCTGAAGGCCTATATAAAGGCCCAAAAAGGCCACCATTGTTAGTCCAGTGAACAGCATCATGCCGCGTCTATCACATGAACAACGTTCCGGGCACTGGGTATGGTGGAGGCCGCTTTGAGCTACAGTGATGTATCCAGGGCGTATGGGCTGTTCCCAACCCACAATCAGAAGCCTGGTCCAAAGCATGCGCCGACGGATTGCTGCCTGCATCCAAGCACATGGAGGCCGTACTCGGTATTGACTGTTGTGACTTTGTGTTTGGCAGGTGCCGTTTTCTTTTGTGAAATTCTTTATTTTGAAATCATTCTTGAAACTTTAGATTTTTGTTTCTGTATGCCGATATGCTAAACAAATGATTCATATGAAGAAAATCCAGTTTGGGGCTTCAAAATAAAATGATGTTGAAAAATATGGTCTCAAAGTTTTAATGACTGTCAGTGTAGATTTAAATGCTGTAATATCTGTCAACACATGTGCATATTTACACTAATTTCCCCAAAAAATGAAGAAAGAATCATTTTGTTTGCATGTTCGAATCAAAGGGCCATAAGGCAACGTTTTTAGGAATTAAATCGCTATAAATTCTACAAATCAGACCATTACTGATCTGTTAAAATCTTTAGAACAAAGATGGGAATAAATGAAAGTCTGGTGCATGTGAGATTTCCAGTTCAGACTATTAGAAAATGACTTTTAAAGATATCATTTGTACAATTCCATAATTTTTATTCACTATTTACAGGTAAAACCTGACATATAGATATTTTCATAGCTAGTCAGGATTTTAAAGAGCAAACATCAAAGTAAACCTGACCTTCAGTAAACTCTAATTATGTATTAAATCAGGAACATCTGGAGGTGTTTCTGTGTCGGAGATGGTTCTGATGGAAACACTCACATCAGTGCTGACCTCCTCCTCGTCTATGTCCATCAGAAAGATCTTCATGATGTCGTCAGATGGTCCCTGCAGGATTCGCTCCCACAGCGGCTGGTCTCTGTTACTCAGCTTCCTCTTCTCTGGACCAAACACATGACACCTCATTAGTGGAGCACTTCTAGTTCTTATCTGGAATAAATGCTCTGCTCCGGTTCCAGATCCTACCTCCACTCTGGTGGATGCAATAAAGAGCAAACTCCTGGGGGTCGTTTTCTATCTGGAGGATAAAAATACAGAAAAATTGTTCATTCTGGTTCACTGCTAAAGATCTGAGGCGTGTTATTTCTGTTTCACTCTTCACAGTCTGTATTTAGGTCTGCTTTGATGGAACATGATATATTCATGATATTATTTATTATCTGATCATGAGGATGTGGATTCTGTTTCATATCTTCTGCTGATGGAGGCCTGAGGTTCATAAATTTTCCTATTTGTTGGATTTTATTCATTGCTTCTTCTCCAGAAAATGCTCCAAACTTACCTTGAACTTGTTCAGAAGCTGTGAAATAACTTGGTTTGTGGTCATCTGCTGGAGATACGGACTTTAGTTGGCAGTACCGTGGGATGGAGTGAAGATGGAGGTCTGCAGGAGACGAGGAGATGTTATAAGAACAAAGACAGTGATTGGCTGATTTAGGACGGGTTAGGGCTAGTGGTGATGATGCGTACTTTATAGTTTAGAAGTGTCCGTTAATAGAGAAGCGATGCTGTGTTCTTCCCTCTCGTTGAGCCGCTGTCTTTCCTTTTCCTCTCCTCGTTTGACCAGCGAGGCGTCACTCATCAGGCAGCGGAACTAAGTTGGACTCGGCCTCCAGCTCCGGGTTCTTCTGCCTGGACGGACGCAGGGTGGTGGATTCATAAACAGCTGGATGGATGGACAGATTCACCGTGTGGTAGAAACAAGAAGTCAGATCATGCAACCAAAAAGACAAATAAAACCAACAGAAAGGTACAATTACAATAAATGAACCTCTTATTATCAGGATTTAGTCAGACTTCTATACAAGATGTTGGAATTTAATGTAACAGCTGGAAGTGGAGATAAAAGGCAGTCAAACCAACCTGGAGGAGGCTTATTGACCACCGTTTCCTGAGCCGTCTCAGCCATCTCATCTATCTGGTGGAGGTCAGCGTATTCTCCCCACCGAGTCATTCCCCTGCAGAGAAACAGCCATCACCTCAGAATCAGGTAACCTCAGGTAAGTCTGCGTCCTGATGGGTTGATGATATATAAATAGAATTAACCAGAGTCAGAATGAACCTCTTGCTGCCCAGCGGGCTGACTGGACTGCTGGGATCAGGAGAGATCAGAGGAGCGAAGGGAAGCGTCTGTTTGTCGTCCTGGATTTTCAGCCTGATGGGTCTGCGTACTCCCCAGGAGATGTTCAGGAATCCCTCCACCACCACCTCTCCATCGTCCTCCTGTCACAGAGACACATCCACAGACCCTGTACGGTGAATAAAGGCAGTCATAGACCCTCCATGACCACTAAGTAAGTGTCATCATGCTACAGTAAGATGTAGCTGACAGATGGCAGCTCTTTGTTGTTGAATATGAGATTCAGAAGATCTGCACGCTGAACAAGAACGTCTGAGACCAGAACAAACATCAGCCGCTCCCTCCACGTTACTAAAGGTTGTGTGCACAAAAGCAAACAATAACACAACCCGACCACAACCATTAGCCCACATTAGCTTTATAAAACACATAAAGAACTGCAGGAACATTTAAACTGACCTAGACCTGTACAGACATTATATTCAACATTTAAGACTTTTTGTAAACTCCAGCACTTCAATGTCTTCTAAAGTGGTCCATTATGGGATGGCTCCACCGCTAGCCGGTACCAGGACTGTTATAGCTAACGTGTCCACAGGATTATCAGTTTCTAGCTTCCCATTCAATTAAATTACAGCACACAGAATGTAACTGTCTTCTCTGCTTCTTCCCTTTCTGTCCCTCATTACTCTACTTTAGCTTTACATAGCTATTAGCTGCTAGATTGAAGTTCTGATGTTCTAAAGCTCACATTTGGAACCATGAAGACTCAGCCGAGCTGCAGTCATGACTGATCCAACAACAATAAGAAGACGGACAGGGAGGACCTGTGATCATAGAAGAGTTCTGATCAAATCCTACTGAGAGCAGCTGAGGTGAAGCTGGGTCTGGTCCTTCAGGAAGCAGTTATAGGTGTTCAGCAGGGACAGGAACTCTGCTCTGGAACGAACCAACAGCAGAATGCATCAGACTGAGTTTATGTTCTACACCAGATCAGGAAAAACAACAACCTTTAACTCACACTGCAATTACTAACATATTTAAAAGTGAAAACTGAGCAGAGAGACTCACCTGGACAGCGTTCTCCCCATCTCCTGCCTGAATCACTGGGAGCAGAACTTCATTCATCTCCGGTCAAAGACTGCAGACAGAAGAACAACAGAACAAACATCTTCTGTAAAACTAAGGACAGACGACTAAAGGCTGCTGACTGGTTAAATCCAGAGTTCATGTCTCTCCAGTCGACTTCAAGCAAAGAAAGACCATAAAACTGAACTAACACAACCAACACAGAGTCACTGCCTCCAGAAATATGCAGATATTTTCAGTCTTACCTCCTCTACATGGTAAATCAGTCTGTTTCTTGTCTCTTTCTTCTTTGTGCTTTAAATATCTCTCTCCAGCCTTTCTGTCCTCCTCTCTCTGAAGTTTCTGTGTTATATTTATCCTCTCTCTCTCTCAGTAGCCTCCACTCTTTCACTTTCTTTCTTTTTTTCCTGCTTGTGTCTAAGAGAGTTAATAACAGTCCTCCACCCAGTAACCAGTGATGACAGCGTACACCCAGCGTTTGTTGATCCTTCGGCCTGCCGCTGTAGAAACATCCAACACTGCTGCTCTTTGTCCTTCAGTCTTTGTCTGAATTATGGTAAATGACAGCCTGAAAGCAGCCGTCTGCGTTCAGGTCCTTCACTCTCTCTGCCTCAGCCTGTTAGCTGCTTAGAAATATCTCAGGTATTCATGCCAGGAGCCACAGCACTGCCTCCCTGACTGACAGATCGCTGCTTTACTGAAGGACAAACAGCAACAACATGGTGCATTATTTAAATACACAGTTCATAGAATAAAATGTCATAATTCAGAGTTATCCCCTGCTTTTTTCATGTTTTAACATGAAACCTTCTTTGAATTTATCACAAATGAAATGTGCCAAAATAACACGCAGTATTAAAAAGTGATGTCTTATTTTTTATATCAGAGTAAACACAAAAATCATTGGAATTCATCACATTTAACTGAATTCTACACACAGCAAGACAGACATGCAGGTTACCTGTTAGATATTTACATAATACTCAGAGTTGCATACAGAAAGACAAACATACAGAGAAATAAAACACATTAAAGTTGTGCAGTCAGTGCAAACTACATCCCTAAACACACATCAATAAAATACTGATTTACTTCTACTTCCATTTGTTCAACACTATGACTATCTATCATCCATCTATCTATCTATCCATCCATCCATCTATCATCCATCTATCTATCCATCCATCCATCTATCATCCATCTATCTATCCATCCATCTATCATCCATCTATCTATCCATCCATCCATCTATCATCCATCTATCTATCCATCCATCTATCATCCATCTATCTATCCATCCATCCATCTATCATCCATCTATCTATCCATCCATCCATCTATCATCCATCTATCTATCCATCCATCTATCATCCATCTATCTATCCATCCATCCATCCATCTATCCATCCATCCATCTATCCATCCATCCATCATCCATCCATCTATCCATCCATCCATCCATCCATCCATCCATCCATCTATCATCCATCTATCATCCATCCATCCATCCATCCATCTATCCATCCATCCATCATCCATCCATCTATCCATCCATCCATCCATCCATCCATCCATCTATCATCCATCTATCTATCCATCCATCCATCCATCTATCTATCACCAAAAGCAATAAAGAAGAAAAAGTGAACATGTTAAACAGTGATACGAGAATAAATTCACCTCTGATGCTGTAGTAAATGTTATTCTGTTTATTTCCTCTCTTATTATTCTTTCCTGACAGAAGGCTTTCTAAATATAAATATAAATATATCTATATATACCTAAATCTGTCTGAGACCCACTTTAATCCTCCTCCTTCTTTTAGCTCTCAACAAGGACCAGGTGAATGAGCCCAGCACTGAACATCTCTCTGAGTCACTTCTAACCCTGGTCTACCCAGTATCTGCCTGAACATGCTGGAGATGCATGATCACGTTCAGTGAAGGTTTGAACGGCAGCACCGAGTCCTGCTGTGATGTTTTAGGTCCACAGATTTACAGCTTTTCCTCTCTGACTGCAGCTGCCGGAGGGTTATCAAGCCTGGACTTGTTGCTTTAAGGTTCCTGCAGCTCGTTTATCAGAGCTGTGTGTTTAAATCACAGGCAAACAAAAGCCAACAAACAGAGAACTACTGCTCAGAGGACAACATCACAGCCAATGATCTGGACTCGAACACAGCTACCTGGTTTCTCAGTAATATCATACGCTGAATGATTTTTTAAAAAAAGCTTTAGCTCTGAGAACGGCTAACATAACGTTGGTGAACCTGACCAACCCCAGATCAGGATCCTAACCCCTACTAGCCGTGAAGAGGGCATCACTCCATCTGCCTCTCTTCTTACCCTGATGCCCCCATCACTCTGGAACAGGGTAAATCTGGACTCATCAGACCACATTTGCTCCTGAAGATGATGCTTCTCCACGATCCTTCAGGTTTTAAGGATGTGTTGGACGGTTCTTAACCTGATTTTAGTCGTTTCATCTCCTTAGTTGTTTTCTTTGCTTGATACAGGCCAATAATTCAACCTTTCTGAGACAGATTAACATCCTTTCCATGACCACAGGACATGTCTTCCAGCATGGTTGTTTAAGACATGAGAAGCTCCTCACTGCATCAGCTAGGGTTGAAGAAGTTGTCATCACTGCAGTAATTGTCCAATGGAAGGTCTTATCTATTAGCTTTGTTAAATCCAGGTGAAGACGGGTTTTTATGGCCAGGTAGTGAATATTCTGGCTTTGACATTTCTATATGAGGTTCCCTAGGAGTTCTGGATGACTGCTGGATAAATAAAAACTAAACCTTTAAAGATCCTCCAGGTATGTTTGGAGACATAAAAAGCCTCTTAAGTTGTTTTTTTTCATTTACTTTTACAAACTCCTTCCTTCAGGAATATGTTTTCCCCCCTCCAGACATTTATCTGCAGAACATCAGGAGTCTCCCTCTTTACTGAAAATCCATTTTCACTGTTTGTGCACAGCTTCAAGTTTCCACATCTCACTTATAGAAGCTAATCAGACCAGACATGTCCAGAGTTCTGACGTCCCAGAAACACACCTTCTTCTAGCATTACATGTGAGCAACATGGAGAAACTCTCCTCCTGAGTCAGACTCCTGCAGTAAAACCCAAACAACCAGGAGAAGAAATGACATGCATGCTTGCATCAAAAGGAGCTGCATTTAAGCATCATTAACAGAAAGGAAGACAATAATCCGTCCCTAATGTAGAACACAGGAAGCAGCTTCATCAGCTGAGTGTTGGAGCTGCTGCCTCCTGTTCACAGTTTTAATTACTTCCAGTCACATGCTAGTAATCTTATCTGGACCTGTACAGTCACATACAAGCTGGTTTTATTCTGAAAACGTATCCAGCAGGAGGACAGCCCAGGTAGCTGATGACACACCTGCCTTCCTGTAGCTCCGCCCCCTCCTGCTGCTGCTTCCTGTCTTTCTCCTGTTGTGTCTTTAAAAGTGATATCTGCTCTTTCACGCATAGATTTGACCTGATTATGTAATTTTGAGTTTGGTGCCCCCTGCTGACTCCATCCTTCTGCTCCTTTTTCCTTTTTCTTATTTGGAGCTCAGTTTTTCTGGACTAATAAACATTTACCTCTGAATATTTCTAGTATTTCAGTTCTGAGACTAAATCAAAGGTATGAGAAAGTGAGCGTTGGATCACTTTATTCCTATTAGTTCTGTTAGTGAAACTAGTCTCCATCTCCTGTCGTAAAGAATGACAGAACTTCCTGTTTTCCTTCACTTATATTAATCTGAACTTCATTGTTCTCCTGATTTCATTTTCATTTTATCGAACGAGCCCCGTTTGGTTCATTTAAAGCCCCAAAACACACTGAAACAACACATAAACACGAGTAAAATGACTTCCACTCCTACCTGACCAGTCTGAGTTCCAGTCTTTAATAAATCCACTCCATGTTTGAGGTCTTCAATGTGCACGTATGAGAGCGTTTGAGGTCCAGAGTACAGTTTGTGGAGGTGAGCTTCAGCTGGTTAATTATTGCAGAACACGTTGAGGCAGCGTTGGAGGGAGTGGCGGCCTGACACCAGATATGACTCCACTTCACTGTTTACCTGAACAGAAAGAAAGGAAGAGAGGGAAGGAAGGCTGCACATGGCAGGGAGCTGCCAACATGCCTTCGGCCAATTTAAACAGTATGAAAAAGCTGGAGAGACGAGAACAACCTGACATGCAGCAGGTCCTGAGGAAACACGGAAACAGCTAGAAAACATTCACTTTTCAACACAGTTTTCATGAATAAAAGTCCATCCAGGTAGAGTTTAACATCACTAGGGCCTCATGTGACCAAAGTGCTGATGCTCCCTCATCAGAAAACAGCTGTTTTATTTCCTGCTTCAATCGGAGCAAAATGCTGCACAATTATAGAACTTACACAGTGACGTGTCTTATAAACACTCTGGCTGAGCTATTGACCTGTCAGCTTCATGTACACATCAGAGCAGTCCACAGGCTGCAGTTTTAGGAAATGTTTTGAACGTTTCTCTCTTTTTAAACATGTTTTTGTAGCTGCACTGACTCTCCAGCAGAGGGGGCCAAAGCGCCGGTATTAAAGCTGATCCTGGATCTGTGACTCAGAGCTTCCTGGCAGACAGAGGCAGTTTAACACCGGCATGGTTTCCATCCAGCCTCCAGTAAAACAGCTTTCTGTGATGTGTTTGAGTTCTTCTGCAGTGTGTCGCCTTCATTAGAGGCAGTAAAGATGAAATAAAAAGCTGAGTCATGCCATGCGGACAGCACCACCTAGTGGTGGGAACCGTTAACATCATGTTCTGATCTCAGTATCTTTAACTCTGTTATCTGAGCTTTGGAAGGAAGGAGATGGAGTCAGAAAGGTTGATGGGGAACACAGAAGACATCCTAAAATGAAGGAAAGTTTGATTATGTGGACCTGCTTTGGTTGTTAAAGCTGCTAAAACTGAACAAAAACATCACTTAGAGCAACAACACAACCACACACTGCAGCACTGAACCTTCAACAGACCTGCTAAAAACAACAGCACAATAGTCCATCAGCAGAATGGATGAGGAGCACATGAGATGCCATTCCTTTCCTAAAATAAAACAGGACATAGAGGAACAGGTGGACAAAAGGCTCCTCCTGGTCAGCGTGTAACCGTATATTACACGCTAAGCAGCGAGCTGGAACACGCCTGTGTGATGTGACACGCTAAACATGCACTAATAGTGCTGTTTGTCTGCATATTAATGATAAAGAGGATATAGAGACATGCAGAATGTGGTTTGTTTAACACAGAAAGTTCTCTCATGCAGCTTCTCTTGTCTGTTTTTGGTGATCTAACTTTAATCACTTTCTCAGTTTGTTTTAGTTTCTACCTCGGATTGGATTAACTCACCGCTCAGTTTGTGGAAATAAAATGAGAAGTAGCTCTGCATTATATGTTAAATGAATTAACTTGGGCTCTGTGTATTTAATTTCTATGTTTTTAAAGTATATCTGCACTGAAATATGTGTGAATTTCCAGTGAAGCTTGTATGATTACTAAGCACTGGGCTGTCGGTGTTGTTGACTCTGGACGTGGACGGATCTCCAGCTCTGGAGCCTTCAGAGCTTTAGAGCTGCAGGATCTGAGTGTCTGTACATGAGGACAGCCAGCAGCTGCTTCTGTCCATCATCAGAGACACACAGAGACGGAGCTGGTTGGAGTTCAGATCAGAGCTCATGGCTGCCTCTGGGTAAGACGCAAACAGAGACACGCCAACAGAACCGACAGGAACGTCTCCTCAGCTGACATGAGGATCTAAACACCGGGTTTTTCTCTAACTGGACCTAAAGCTCTGTTCTGATGGATCCTTCCAGCTCCAGAATGGTGACTGTGTTCGTCTTTCTGCTGGCTTTGGTCACTTCCAGTTACGGCATGCAAAGAGGTAAGAGCCACTTCCACAGGAGAGATCTGTAAAGTGTGTCTTTTTCAGCGAGTTCCCCACATTCTGTCACTTCTTTAGAGCTGCTGCCTCATTTATATGAAATATGACCATATTATTTTAGTCTACAAGCTGTGATAATGACACTAGAATCTACAGTAAAGAGAACAAAAAGGAGAAAGGTTTAAAGAACGTCCTATTACACCTTCTACATGAGTCAATGGAAACCAAAAATCTGCACTAAAACATGGATAAGTGAGAAAATAAAAAGCATCCTTCTGTTCGAGTGTCTGAGTTTCCTAAAGAGGACACAGCCGAACTTTTCCACCTGTTTCCACCTTCCATCCTGCAGCGAAACGGAGAAGGTGTTTATAGGCCAACATAGTGTAAATCTGACTAATCTAGAGCCTTCCTACATTTTGGAGTGTCCTCTCTGTGCAGAGTGAGCTAGAGGAAGCAGAGGAGATAGAGGAGGTAGAGGAGGTAGAGGAGGTAGAGGAGGTAGAGGGGGTAGAGGAGGTAGAGGAGGTAGAGGGGGTAGAGGAGGTAGAGGGGGTAGAGGAGGTAGAGGAGGTAGAGGGGGTAGAGGAGGTAGAGGGGGTAGAGGAGGTAGAGGAGGTAGAGGAGATAGAGGAGGTAGAGGAGATAGAGGAGGCAGAGGAGGTAGAGGAGATAGAGGAGGTAGAGGAGGTAGAGGAGGTAGAGGGGTAGAGGAGGTAGAGGAGGTAGAGGGGGTAGAGGAGGTAGAGGAGGTAGAGGAGATAGAGGAGGTAGAGGAGATAGAGGAGATAGAGGAGATAGAGGAGGTAGAGGAGGTAGAGGAGGTAGAGGAGGTAGAGGGGGTAGAGGAGGTAGAGGAGGTAGAGGGGGTAGAGGAGGTAGAGGAGGTAGAGGAGGTAGAGGGGGTAGAGGAGGTAGAGGAGGTAGAGGGGGTAGAGGAGGTAGAGGAGGTAGAGGAGATAGAGGAGGTAGAGGAGATAGAGGAGGCAGAGGAGATAGAGGAGGTAGAGGAGGTAGAGGAGGTAGAGGAGGCAGAGGAGGTAGAGGAGATAGAGGAGGTAGAGGGGTAGAGGAGGTAGAGGAGGTAGAGGAGATAGAGGAGGTAGAGGAGATAGAGGAGGCAGAGGAGGTAGAGGAGATAGAGGAGATAGAGGAGATAGAGGAGGTAGAGGAGATAGAGGAGGCAGAGGAGGTAGAGGAGGTAGAGGAGGTAGAGGAGATAGAGGAGGTAGAGGAGATAGAGGAGGTAGAGGAGATAGAGGAGGCAGAGGAGGTAGAGGAGGTAGAGGAGGTAGAGGAGATAGAGGAGGTAGAGGAGATAGAGGAGGCAGAGGAGATAGAGGAGGTAGAGGAGGTAGAGGAGGTAGAGGAGGTAGAGGGGGTAGAGGAGGTAGAGGAGGTAGAGGGGGTAGAGGAGGTAGAGGAGGTAGAGGAGATAGAGGAGGTAGAGGAGATAGAGGAGGCAGAGGAGGCAGAGGAGATAGAGGAGATAGAGGAGATAGAGGAGGTAGAGGAGGTAGAGGAGATAGAGGAGATAGAGGAGATAGAGGAGGTAGAGGAGGTAGAGGAGATAGAGGAGGTAGAGGAGGTAGAGGAGGTAGAGGAGGTAGAGGAGGTAGAGGAGATAGAGGAGATAGAGGAGGTAGAGGAGGTAGAGGAGGTAGAGGAGGTAGAGGAGATAGAGGAGGCAGAGGAGGCAGAGGAGATAGAGGAGATAGGGGAGGTAGAGGAGATAGAGGAGATAGAGGAGGTAGAGGAGGTAGAGGAGGTAGAGGAGGTAGAGGGGGTAGAGGAGGTAGAGGAGGTAGAGGAGATAGAGGAGGTAGAGGAGATAGAGGAGGCAGAGGAGGTAGAGGAGATAGAGGAGATAGAGGAGATAGAGGAGGTAGAGGAGGTAGAGGAGATAGAGGAGGTAGAGGAGGTAGAGGAGGTAGAGGAGATAGAGGAGGTAGAGGAGGTAGAGGAGGCAGAGGAGGCAGAGGAGGCAGAGGAGGCAGAGGAGATAGAGGAGATAGAGGAGATAGAGGAGGTAGAGGAGATAGAGGAGATAGAGGAGGTAGAGGAGGTAGAGGAGATAGAGGAGATAGGGGAGGTAGAGGAGATAGAAGAGATAGAGGAGGTAGAGGAGATAGAGGAGATAGAGGAGGTAGAGGAGGTAGAGGAGGTAGAGGAGATAGAGGAGATAGAGGAGGTAGAGGAGATAGAGGAGGTAGAGGAGGTAGAGGAGGTAGAGGAGGTAGAGGAGGTAGAGGAGATAGAGGAGATAGAGGAGGTAGAGGAGGTAGAGGAGGTAGAGGAGGTAGAGGAGATAGAGGAGGTAGAGGAGGTAGAGGAGGCAGAGGAGGCAGAGGAGGCAGAGGAGGCAGAGGAGGCAGAGGAGGTAGAGGAGACAGAGGAGGTAGAGGAGGTAGAGGAGATAGAGGAGATAGAGGAGGTAGAGGAGATAGAGGAGGTAGAGGAGGTAGAGGAGATAGAGGAGGCAGAGGAGGCAGAGGAGGTAGAGGAGATAGAGGAGGTAGAGGAGATAGAGGAGATAGAGGAGGTAGAGGAGATAGAGGAGGTAGAGGAGATAGAGGAGGCAGAGGAGGCAGAGGAGGTAGAGGAGATAGAGGAGGTAGAGGAGATAGAGGAGATAGAGGAGGTAGAGGAGATAGAGGAGGTAGAGGAGGTAGAGGAGGTAGAGGAGATAGAGGAGGCAGAGGAGGCAGAGGAGGTAGAGGAGATAGAGGAGGTAGAGGAGATAGAGGAGATAGAGGAGGTAGAGGAGATAGAGGAGGTAGAGGAGGTAGAGGAGGTAGAGGAGGTAGAGGAGATAGAGGAGGTAGAATAGGTCTGGAACTTCTTCCTCCACTCTGTTTCTCTGTCCAGTAGCTACAGAATGATTCAACACTGTGCTAATAAATCAGATTATAATATGATCCACCTCCACATCCAACCTGTTGCTGAGGCAGTAAAGTCTGCTTTGAGTCCAGGATCAGAACATGTGAGATGGGATCAGTTACATACATGATATAGACGTGTTAATAGGTTCAGATATGCAGCGATGCTGATTGGTTCAGAGGAACAGGTGGGATAGATGCTGTCACACTCTGATTTGGTTGAAAACAGGTGAAACGATGGGATGGTGTGGGTTCAGGCTGGACTTCTGTGAAATATTAATAGTTTACTCTTTAAAAACCCTGTGAAATATCTGGTGTTATACTTACTCTGGAATAGATGCTAAATATATAAATAAGATGCAAATCAAAACATCTCATCTCATCTTGGTTAATCAGCTGATATAAATGTGGATGCTATCATGTTTTACAAAGAAGACCAACAGATGATGCTTAGTGATGTCAGTAGAATTCATTCTGAAGCTACAACATTCCTCCTACAGTGACATCCATCATCATCCATGCACATTTCTACATTTACAGCAGCATCTGTACTTGTTTTATATGAAATATGACTCTTTAATGCTTTGAATGTTGTTCATCTTATGAAAGGTTCCAAATATAAAATCCCATTAGAAAACATGTATTTATGGTATGTTAGGGGTGCAGAACATGCCAGTGATTCAAAGGATAAATAAATATGGATGCCATCATTCTACTGGTGGTGTTTAATAAGAATACGGGAGATGAGGCTTCTTCTAAAGCTATTTATCATATAAAGTGAAATCCAGCATCGTCTGTGCAGCGTTCTCTGTTTACAGCTGCTCCTGGATCTGTATTGTGCCACTCTAATGTTTTAAATACTGTAAATCCTGCTTATAAAACATCCAAAGTGTGTGTTTTTATGCTGAACTACAGGCCTAACATTTCTTTATGACAGCTGTTTGAAGGAAACGTAAGCAAGTTTCAGATTTTCCACCGCAGTTCACCAGGCTGTGACTGCAAATAAATATTTAGCAACTCCAGACTGACAAGTGCAGTAAAAGTGTGCTATTATAATCAAACTGTCGACTCTTAGATGTGGTTTTGGGGCGTGAGTCAGACGCACAAAGCAAAGATGGATGACACAAAAAGACTGACTTTCATGTGTTCTGCTGGGATCAACTGGCTTTGATTGTCTGTTTGACTTAATTTGAAATGACAGTGAGCCAACAAAGAAAAAAGCACTCTAATCATTATTAATGAGTCCCTAAAAACATATTTAGTGTCTTTCCTACAAGGCTTATTGAGTAGTGTTGTAAATTAGCCAAAACAATATTACAGCATGTAAGTATGTAGGATCAAGAACCAATAAGATCTGTGTAAACATTTTACAGTGGCCCATGGAATAAAGCAGTCATTAAACTGTAGCTGGTTAATCAGAACCTCCTATTCTATGAGAGGTTAAAGAGTGTTTCGTGTTGCTCAGCATGTCTGTGAACGGAGCCAGGACAAACACTCCAAGGACATCTGATCTCCAGACATGCAGCAGAACAATCCTGTCTCTGTGTTCATCCTCATTCAACCACAATGAAATGCATGAGTGAGAGAAAAAAGAAGAAGAAAGGAGAAGAATACTGTTTACAATCTGACTGCAAGTACAGAAAAAAAACCTGGAGGACAAACTCAAATCAAAGCAAACACCAAAGGGACCCGAGGTTATAAGTTCCAGCTCTGCAGAAAGTAAACTTTTATGGGAAAGGATTGAGTTTAGAAGGCAGAGAAACCTGATGGATACTGGAGGAGATAAAACTAGAAACGATGGAAAGAATTCAGTGGGTTTTGGTATCAGCAATGAAAACAAGAATGCTGTAAAAGTCGAAAGTGGTGGAGCTGAACTCTGATTACACAACGCTAACTGTGACAAAGTGGCTGTATTTGGTCACTGGTTGGCTCTAAAATGAGAGGATTTTAGTGTTTAAAGTCAGACTTCTATAGACCTACAGTCTCTAGTTCTGGTTTAGCAAGAAGGAGAAAACTACTGATAATGAAAGACCATTGATGTGGATTAAGCAGGTCTTTGTAATTCAGCAGTAAAGGCCAGATAAGTTCTCTCCTCTGGGGGCTTCAGCAGCACCTCTGGTGTCCAAACAACACAGAACAAGAACCTCTGACCAGGTCGGACCACAGAGACTCTTTCTGGCTCTAAATAATGACTCATAGCTTCTGATGTTATCCATCAGACAAAATACTGGCAAGATTAGATTTTAAAAGCTCATTCTGTATGTACCACTCAGCATTAGACTTCTGAAGCTTCTGAAAGGGAAAAACTTCCTGACTTTAAGCTAAATCTGTTAGCTGTTGTAGTGATGCAGCAGCAGCAGGATGTGAGGTCAAACTTCCGTTAGGATTCATCCTCTGGAGTCCACGAATGTCTATAAAATACAAAATCACACAGGAATCCATGCAGGTTGTATGGATAATATTGTATTAAAGAGCCAAAGAGCACGGCTAAGCATCAGACTCCACACAGAAAAACAACTAAAAGCAGCTTCTTTCACCCTCCTTTGACCTTGGATTATATTCTACCCTCATGTCAGCTCTCAGTCTGATTTATAATGACTTTTTCTTCAGTCAAACAGCAGCAGTAAGCTCAGACTGAGGGTGGAAATGTGGCTCTTTCTGTTGTGAAATATTCGTTCCACAGGAGACAAAGCAAGCTTCAGTGTCCTTTAAAGTCTAATCCTTCCCTCTCCTCTGTTGCCTCTGTTTTCTATTTCTCCTCTTCCTCTCCTTAGTTCAGGCAAAGTTTAAAGCAACCCGACGTCTCTGATCTGAATCCACAGACAAACAGCTGCTGCCACCGCTATCTTTCTCCATCTTTTATCCCTGTTTTCCTTTGATTTGACTCCCCCTTTTTGTTTTCTACTCCTTAATGCATTCACCCAGAGCAGTGGATAAATAAATACTACACTATTTAACTGACCCTGGGTTCCCTTTTACCCTTGTCTGAAAATAATCCCTCTTCTCATTTTCCCTCCATGATTAAAGCTGCGTATGTAGATGAGATAAATATCAATCACCTCCGATTGATCTGTACATAAATAATCTGCATAATCAGTCCATACAGACCGCGTATATTTATCTACTTTCCTCGAAACACAGACCATCTGTTGAAAGCAGATAGTGGAAAACAATGAGGCTGCCCTTGAGGCTGAAAATAAAAAGCTGTCCTTGCATGAACTTGTGCTTGAATAAGAAACAAAGCTTTACCGTAACTCAGATCCTCTAAATACTCGCCCTTCTACACCTGTCCTTCATCTCAACCATCCACCCTTTCCTCCAATTGTTAATAATGAGCCACCTGAGGGCCGTCATTTCTCTGCTCTCAAAACGGACAAACCTCAAAACAAACTTCTGATCTGGTTTCATTAGTCAGCAGAGGGATGCTAACGAACTAAAACAGACTCAGACTTACACTGGAATGCAAAGAATGGAAAATAAATGGGCTGAAACCATGCGGCTGTCCATGTTTTATTTCCAGAGACTCTTATTTTCTAGAATAATGTGCATTAGTGATGAAGTTAGCAGGTAATTCTTCATCTGCATGTCTGCCATGTGTTCTGGTGAACCAAAAACCTTGAGGTTCTTGTTCACTCATGTCTCTGTTTCCATAAAAACTAATGGATTTGCTGTTTTATAACTAAAGTCTCATGCTTTCTCTGCCTCATCGTCACCCAGCGCCTCGAATCATCACCTTATTAGAGACGGTGGATGTTCTGCTGGACCACAACGCCACCTTCATCTGTGAGGTGGAGTCTCGTCCTCCTGCTGATATCTCCTGGACCAAGAACAACCATCCCATTATGTGAGTTTACAGCTGTAACCTAGACCAACCAGTGCTGAAACTCTGTCAGTACTTCTGCAGATAGCTTTGGATGTCAGAGTTTTTATGCTGAGAGGAATATTTAAAGTACCTCAGAGAGACTTCAGCTTTAAGATTTTAAGTGCAAATGATGATACCAACTAAAAATACTCAAGAAAAACAGACACAAACTCCTACAACTGCAGCATTTCTTTTGGAGAATTTCTAGCCATTCTCTGTTTTAATATGAGCTGCTGTGCGGGTGTTGCGTATATTCAAACACCTGCACAGGTTGTCTGGACTCCGTGGGGTTGCAGGCCCAGTTTAGGGCTGAGTCAGGCGGTGTCAGGAGGCGCTAAACATGAGAGCATGACGCTAACTTTGGCTGCAGTCGTTCTGATGACTGTGCTGCTGGTTCTGTTAGTGTTGATGAGCTGTCTGGATGTCTGCAGGGTTAGGAGAGGATCTGCTGCTGTTGGCTTCAATTTAACATCCACAACTGTTTTATTTTAAAGAAATATCCATGTAAGGATATCTGGACATTCACAGACATTAGCAGACTGAAACCAACCAACAGAAAGCAGACCTGCGCTGTCCGTCTGTGTTTTACCAAATAAAACGTTCTTTACCACAATTAAAAGATAACATGTTGGTTATTCACATATTAACCATTAACCCTGGTGTCGTCCTGGGGGTCAGATTGACCCGTTTTAAAGTTTGAAAATGTGGGAATAAATATATTTTCACAGTGAAACTTCTGATGTCCACATTTTCAACATTTTTGGGAAATTTTTGAAAATTTTTCGTTGGAAATAAAAAGAAATGTTAAAAATGTTTCTTTAAGAACATTCACAAAAAAAAGATTTTTTGTGAATGTTCTTAAAGAAAATATTAGAAGTTTTACTGATATATATGCAATCACTTCAGATATTTTTACTCATTTATTAGAAGATTTTTACTCATTTTTCGAAAATATTTACAAGATTTTTTTTTTTTTTGCAAATTTGGGAGATTTTTTTTAAATTAAACTTTTGGAATTTTCTTCCTGAAGGTTTGGCAAATTTTCAGAAATTTAGGGATTTTTTTGCTGAATTTTTGATTTTTTTTCAGACAAAGAAACTATATTTTTTGGTGCCCATAAATGAAAACAACAGGAGGGTTAAAGTGAGGGTCTAAGGGCAGTAAACCAGTCTAGGTAACAGAACACACTGAAAACAAACATTATCTGGTCATTGCAGAGCTAAACTTAAACTTTATGTACATTAAAAGGCTGACATAAGGATTAAAAACTATCATACGATGACTACTACTGACAAACATGCTGATACATCTTCAGGAGTTTGCAGAGCTAATAGTTTGATGAAATATTGGTAATATTGGTTAATACCAACATCTACAACAGTAGAAAGTATTCGGTGGTCACTCCTGCTCATCACCACACTCCCCTTTCCTTCTCACTCCTCCAGGTACTACGACACTCGCTACCTGATCAGAGAACAGGGTCAGATGCTGGTCATCCCTCATGTCAGAGAGTCAGATAATGGAGAGTATTGCTGCCTCGCCAACAACGGCATCGGAGAGCCGGCCAAGAGCTGTGGAGCCCTGCAGCTGAAGATGAGTACGTTTGGTTTGCTCCAAGGTCATAGCTGGAGTCTGTTAGAGCTCCAAGGTCATAGCTGGAGTCTGTTAGAGCTCCAAGGTCATAGCTGGAGTCTGTTAGAGCTCCAAGGTCATAGCTGGAGTCTGTTAGAGCTCCAAGGTCGTAGCTGGAGTCTGTTAGAGCTCCAAGGTCATTGCTGGAGTCTGTTAAAGATCCAAGGTCATTTCTGGAGTCTGTTAGAGATCCAAGGTCATAGCTGGAGTCTGTTAGAGCTCCAAGGTCGTAGCTGGAGTCTGTTAAATGGTTGTATTTATATAGTGCTTTTATCCAAAGCGCTTTACATGATGATATGTCACATTTACCCATTCACACACTGATGGTGGAAGCTGCCATGCAAGGTGCTAACCACAGTCCATCAGGAGCAATTAGGGGTTCGGTGTCTTGCTCAGGGACACCTCAACATGAGCTTGATGGGCCGAGGATCGAACCGGCAACCTTCCAGTTACAAGACAGCCACTTTACCCACTTAGCCATGCCGCCCCATGTTAGAGCTCCAAGGTCGTAGCTGGAGTCTGTTAGCGCTCCAAGGTCGTAGCTGGAGTCTGTTAGCGCTCCAAGGTCGTAGCTGGAGTCTGTTAGAGCTCCAAGGTCATTGCTGGAGTCTGTTAAAGATCCAACGTCGTAGCTGGAGTCTGTTAGAGCTCCAAGGTCATTGCTGGAGTCTGTTAAAGATCCAAGGTCGTAGCTGGAGTCTGTTAGAGCTCCAAGGTCATTGCTGGAGTCTGTTAAAGATCCAAGGTCGTAGCTGGAGTCTGTTAGTGCTCCAAGGTCGTAGCTGGAGTCTGTTAGAGCTCCAAGGTCATTGCTGGAGTCTGTTAAAGATCCAAGGTCGTAGCTGGAGTCTGTTAGAGCTCCAAGGTCATTGCTGGAGTCTGTTAAAGATCCAAGGTCGTAGCTGGAGTCTGTTAGAGCTCCAAGGTCATTGCTGGAGTCTGTTAAAGATCCAAGGTCGTAGCTGGAGTCTGTTAGAGCTCCAAGGTCATTGCTGGAGTCTGTTAAAGATCCAAGGTCATTGCTGGAGTCTGTTAAAGATCCAAGGTCGTAGCTGGAGTCTGTTAGAGCTCCAAGGTCATTGCTGGAGTCTGTTAAAGATCCAAGGTCGTAGCTGGAGTCTGTTAGAGCTCCAAGGTCATTGCTGGAGTCTGTTAGAGCTCCAAGGTCGTAGCTGGAGTCTGTTAAATGGTTGTATTTATATAGCGCTTTTATCCAAAGCGCTTTACATGATGATATGTCACATTTACCCATTCACACACTGATGGCGGGAGCTGCCATGCAAGGTGCTAACCACAGTCCTTTAGGGGTTCGGTGTCTTGCTTAGGGACACCTCGACATGAGCTTGACGGGCCGAGGATCGAACCGGCAACCTTCCAGTTACAAGACGGCCACTCTACCCACTTAGCCATGCCGCCCCATGTTAGAGCTCCAAGGTCGTAGCTGGAGTCTGTTAGCGCTCCAAGGTCGTAGCTGGAGTCTGTTAGCGCTCCAAGGTCGTAGCTGGAGTCTGTTAGAGCTCCAAGGTCGTAGCTGGAGTCTGTTAGCGCTCTAAGGTCGTAGATGGAGTCTGTTAGAGCTCCAAGGTCGTAGCTGGAGTCTGTTAGCGCTCCAAGGTCGTAGCTGGAGTCTGTTAGAGCTCCAAGGTCGTAGCTGGAGTCTGTTAGAGCTCCAAGGTCGTAGCTGGAGTCTGTTAGCGCTCCAAGGTCGTAGCTGGAGTCTGTTAGAGCTCCAAGGTCGTAGCTGGAGACTGTTAGCGCTCCAAGGTCGTAGCTGGAGTCTGTTAGCGCTCCAAGGTCGTAGCTGGAGTCTGTTAGAGCTCCAAGGTCGTAGCTGGAGTCTGTTAGAGCTCCAAGGTCATAGCTGGAGTCTGTTAGCGCTCCAAGGTCGTAGCTGGAGTCTGTTAGAGCTCTGGTCCTGATTACTGAGATTTAAAGTCTAAACCACTGAATTGTCTTCTCCTGTCTGTCTCTCAATCAGAGCCTCAGATCAAACGACATCCCACCAACGTGACCCTCCTGGTAGAATCCAAAGCCGTGCTGCCGTGTGTTACCCTTGGCAACCCCAAACCAGACGTCACCTGGCTGAAGGACGATGAGCTCATCAAGGTCAACAATAGGACCAAAAGGACAACAACAATAAAATCTAAACTACAGCTACACAATCTAAAGAATAGCTTCCTCCAGAAGCATAAAAGCTGCAGCACGCTACCATAAAAAGCCCAAATTAAACTTTTGATTCTGACTTTTATGCATCTCTTTGCCTTAGATCATAGTAATAGTTCTAAATCTAAGACCTCCGTTCTCCTCCAGGTCAGTGAGCGGATTACCATACTGGACTATGGCGCTCTGAAAATCCATAACATCCAGAAGGAGGATGCAGGACAGTACCGCTGTGTGGCCAGGAATAGCTTCGGTTTGGCCTTTTCAAAGCCCGTCACCATAGAGGTACAGGGTACGTATTTAAAAGCAGATTCACTTTCTATTCTTAAATGTACACACATAGAGTTTAAGGCATGGACATTCAGCCAGCTATAGTGTGGCTCTGTTTGAGTTTATGCCATTTATCTATGTGTGGTTTTACATGTTCAGCTCCAGCGCGAATCCTGCGGGTTCCAAAGGAGAAGAGAGTAGCGTATGGTAGCCAGGTTTCACTGGAGTGTAACGCCACAGGAAATCCCATCCCCACCATCACCTGGCTGGAAAACGGGAATACTGTGAGTCTTCAGATTCAAGAATGGATGAAAATGGGTTGAATTTTGGAATGAAATCCAAATCAAATCCAGTTTCCATCCATCCATGTGTGTTTCTAGTCCTCTTGGCCTCCTATAAAGACTTTTGATTGAACCAGAATGTTGTCTGTCTTCTCAGTCCAGTGGTTGAGTTTGCTTCAGATGTCAGCGAACTCAGCCAGCATTAGAGGAATGTTAGCACGTAGCTAACATTGTGACGCATTGTCAGCTGTGGAGCCTTACATAATGAGAACGCAGAGACAATAATAGAGTGGATGGACAAGAAAGTCATCAGTGGAATTAAATAATCCAGTTTTATGTATGAAATCTACATGTCAAAGGTAGTTAAGCTCTATAAAAGCACCAATATCCTGAACTTTATATCCAGATGGAACTTCTAGATCAACTCATCTTCTAGTAGTTAACGCCTGAAACTCACATATTATCACAGTCTGTAGAGAGCTGTGTTATACTTTCTACATTCATTTCTATATTTCATCATGTGCACGTGCACACAAAGTTTGTGTTTGTGAGGACACACAAGCTCAACAGTAGTTTATAGCAATGCATGGTGGAGTGACAACCTGCATACTGAAAATGCAGAACATTTGAACATACACAAATGCAGACCTGCTTTATTTGTTCAGTATTGAATGATTTTAATGCCAGAGCTCTTCTATACATGAAAATGTTCCTCCAAACAAACCCCACTGGTTCTAATCTGGAGGGGCACCACAGCTGCATCCTGGGCTCAGCATCTGTTCAAAGAACTACAAACCAACCAGAGTATTTTCTACCTTAAAGCAGAATGATAATGAGATACAACCAGACCATTTTCCAGACTCAGCTCTCCAGCTTCTGCGTAAATGTAGGAGGCTAGAATGAACATGTGGAAACGAATCTGTCCCCAGCTGTCCAGAGGTGTCGGACATTCAGCTGCTCATCCACAGCAGCTGTACATAGAGACTCCCCGTGTTTCCTGGTCTTTTCCTACAGAAGCGATGTTCTCTTCCTAAGTGGTTTTATTGTGTTCTTTTCACTGATGTCCTGTTCATCATCCATCAGGCTCCATCAGCAAAACAATTAGAAAGTCAAAAATAGAAACCACGACACGACTGCGGAGCTTAAATCCAAGATACTGTGATGCATATACAAGAAATTAGCCTCTTATCCCTCCCTGTCTATCTCTGTGCTTCACACACACACACACACACACACACACACACACACACACACACACACACACACACACACACACACACACACACACACACACACACACACACACACACACACACACACACCAGTTAACGTGCACTCAGACTGGCTGTGGGATCAGAGGAATAAACAGCAGAGGAATTTTCATTATCGTGACTGAGGATTGAAGAGATTGGATTGCATTTAGCTAATAATATACATTGTTATCAGCTTTAATTGGGCTGTTTTTTTAAGAGTGATGAAGGAATACCATGTAGACCAAGATTCTTAAGCTCTGAAGGTGTTGATGGAACCTGAAATACACCTAATAAACCTCTAAGAGGAACAATGGATCCCAGAAATCCACCTCAGGAATGTTGAACATGTTTCCAACAAGGCAGCAGACATTTTTAGGCGTGTTGCGGTCGACATACGCCACATAACGTCTGGCTAGTTAATGGACCTGGGTGTGACTACAACGTGATTACGGGCCCATGATGCTTGTAAATAGTGTGCGCTGATTAAAATGACTGTGGGAGCTGGTTTTCTGGCAGCTTGTTCAGGTCATTAATTTCAGCTGGATGGAGCTCGTCCTAAAAACAGGCGGTGTCAGACACAGCTTCAAATATAGACATAGTCACATATCAGCACCTGACTAACACACATTCACTGCACACACACTGCACACACTCCCATTTATCATTTAGAAGCATGAAAGTGTGAATAGAGACCTAAAAACAACAGACTCATTAATGGGCTCCATTTACATCGTGTGAATACTGGGGAGTTTTCAAATCGTTTACAGACACATTTATATGCGTTTAATTTCATTACCTCAGAGCCACGACTGTAATCAGGAATCTGGATGATTTCATGATTACAGCCAGGAGAAATTATAAGAATCATTTCTACTCCACATTTCCACACTGAAAAGTAAAAAAGTCAAATCTCCCTGAATCTCAGTCTTTTACCTTCCTCCTCTGAAAAAGACAGCAGTTAGAGTAAAGACAACCTCAGCTTCTGGAGAATGAGGAAAAGGTGTAATGCTACGTGTCCACTAGGTGCATTTTTCCTGCATGTAAACTCGTGGCATCTGAACATCTCCATCTTGGTGGGCGTGTCTTTGAGGCCAGTAGTCGGTGTTCAACTCCTGCTTCCTTCTTCTCCAACGATCCTGCCCCTCGGGAGCTGTCTGCCCCTGGATGTCAAACATGGCGGCTCGGTCGCAAACTTTTTCTTTTGTTACGTAAACAGTTCAGCGAAAAACATTTCTGAAAGCATTTAAGGCGAGAAATGAGCTGCGGAATCTGTCCTGGTTTTAGTTCATTGACGGCTAGTTCAGACGTTTGAGGAAAGTTTGTGATGCATCGGAGTTCTGCAAGTAGAAGTCAAGTCTACTTTATGCTAATGAGATGTGGAAGACGCACCAGATTACAGCTGGAAATGCAACACGGTGTGTTTCACACATACAATGAATGGGATGCAGGAAACTGTTGGATCTAGTGGACACGTAGCTGAAGTGCCGAAAACTGTAGTTCCTTGAATGACCACCTGAGGCTGTCTCATTGGACGGTGTTAAAATGCCCGACTGTGTAGAAGAAATAAACATGTTTACAGCCTGGTACAAACCTGGTTTTAGTCTCTATGCCTGATTTACCCATTTACCATAACCTGTTCTACAGAACTCACCTGTCTACGTTAGTGAAGGCTTAATTAAGGCCACATTTGCTCTGAATCTCATCCTGGTTGCAAATGGAAACATTGTTTTTTGGGGTTTTGAGATCTTCGTCTTCAGCTCCAGCTAGCAGCATTATAAATACTGAGCTTTAGAAACCATGAACAGCACATCTTAAGTTCTACTTTCTGGTGTCCCAGAGTAGCTTCATAGAAGTTATAGTGAGGGTCAGGATGTGTTTCAGCCATGGAGGCACAGTTTTGATCCTATAAGCAAAATAGTTGTAGTGAATTCAAAGTTTATCAGCATTTTCTATGAACAAATGATCAGGAATCTGTGAATCATCACCAGGGAGGAGTTTTAGAGTCTGAGCTGTTTCTAAATGCAGCAGACAGCTCCATGCTAGAGAACATAGTGAAGCTTCAGGTGTTATTTAATTTTCTGTCTGATGTCCTCTTTCTTTAGATTTTAGGTGCATCAGTGGAGGAGACGCTGGTAGGAGAGGTGATTCTGTCCGTTCTTAAAGTGACGGTCAATAAGCCGGCGTTGTTCACCTGTCTGGCCTCCAACAAACACAGCGCTGGAGCTAACACGGTCAAAGCGACGGCAAGAGTCACGGTGGCAGGTGAACATGTTTGATCTCCACATCAGATTCAGAGAGATGTTAATAGTTCTGGTTAGCTTCTGTCTAGCTGTGTGTTGTTGCTGCTACTGCTTTGTGTTGTTCTAGCTGTCAGTGTGTCCTCAGCTGTTTGTTCCTTCCCATTTGGTCCCAGACCACCGTCCCCTTAAAGCACATGCCTACATGCCTCATCCTGACCACACACTGTCCTCCACCTGGCAGTCTGCTTTCTTTTAGCTATGAACTGCAGGGAGAAGCATCACGGTTTTATTTCTCTTCTTAAGACTAATCTGTGTCTTCCGCTTCTTTTTTCACTCGCCCATCCGGTGTCCTCTGGATTTTGCCGTTTCCCCGTAGAGTGGAGGTAAGACAATAATTTCTTGAAGCTGTCTCTGCTCTGTTTCTGTTGTTGGTTTATCTGCATGAATCATCAGCATTTTCTGTCCAGTGATCATTTTGATCTACAGAGTTTATAAGAACTATTTTAACCCTTTGGAACAGGAATAATTTCACAGTTTGTTGCCTGCCACTGTTTTTTTTACGTGAACACCGTCAGAGGGTGGTTCCATTGGGTTTTTTGAATCCAACAGTTTGTCTCCACCAGTGAAGCTGCTCTGCCACAACAGAGTCTGTCTTTCAATCACTCCTATGGTGGGAGTTCAATCTGAACCTTTCTGAACCACAGCAGCTGTTAGCACATCTGGACTCTGTAACTGCAGAGAAAGACAGAATCAGCAGAGAGAGGCAGAGGGAGGGGAGGAAGAAATAAAAGAAGAAAATAAGGAAGAGAAAGGCTGGCAGCTCGGCCAGCCTGATGAAAAATGAGGTACCTAAGAGACATCAGGCTGCAGGTCATAATCAGGTTTAATGATTCGACTTGAACACGACCTGCCAAGTCATGACCACATCTGGATTATTTGGTGAGGAAGAAAGAGAGAAAATAAAGAAAAGGTGGGGCTGATGGATTTACAGGTCACATTTAGGTTTGATGGTTTGGCTTGAAGTGGAGCACCAACCTCCCTGAGAGGTCACATCTGGAGTTGGTAAGGGCTGAAATGCAGAGAGGAGCTGGAGAAGAGGTCTGCTGGAGAGGAGGAGGTCTGCTGGAGAAGAGGTCTGCTGGAAAGGAGGAGGTCTGCTGGAGAGGAGGTCTGCTGGAGAGGAGGAGGTCTGCTGGAAAGGAGGAGGTCTGCTGGAGAAGAGGTCTGCTGGAGAGGAGGTCTGCTGGAGAGGAGGTCTGCTGGAGAGGAGGAGGTCTGCTGGAAAGGAGGAGGTCTGCTGGAGAAGAGGTCTGCTGGAGAGGAGGTCTGCTGGAGAGGAGGTCTGCTGGAGAGGAGGAGGTCTGCTGGAGAGCAGGCAGTCAGACAGAGAAATGTGAATCCTATTCATGACTAACAGACGTAAAAAAAAACCAAGCAGACAAACAGAGTCTGGTACGCAGTAAGTCTGACAGAGCTGCTGGTTCTGGAGGCAGACAGGATGTAATTTCACACAAACCTTCCACAACCTGTTTCATGAGCAACATCTGGAGGATGTTAAAGGAGATAGTTCAGGTGGATTTCTTATTACTTTTTCAGTGGACACACCTCACATGTTCATGACCTGTCAGCAGTAAAACTGGTTGGTCTAGTTCTTACTGCTAAAAAAAAACGTTATAAAACATACAGATAATACACAAACTACTAAAGATAATACACAAACTACTAAAGATAATACACAAACTACTGAAGATAATACACAAACTACACAAACTACTAAAGATAATACACAAACTACACAAACTACTGAAGATAATACACAAACTACACAAACTACTAAAGATAATACACAAACTACTAAAGATAATACACAAACTACTAAAGATAATACACAAACTACACAAACTACTAAAGATAATACACAAACTACTAAAGATAATACACAAAATACTAAAGATAATACACAAACTACTGAAGATAATACACAAACTACACAAACTACTAAAGATAATGCACAAACTACTGAAGGATCCAGGCAGTGGTGTTAAAGCAGAGGGCGGTGCAGTGTGTACCGTGCAGTCCTCCAGTCTAACCTTCTTACTGATCCTCTGGGATGAATAAAATAGATCTTGTCTTATTTTCAACGTTGAATCATTCTCAGTTTAATTTGGAGACAAAAAAGAATCTTTCATGTCAAAAACAAAGTAATGTCCAACATTAAAAATCTAAAACAAATGACTGCATAAGTATTAAAACGACTCATCTAATTCAACACACGTGCAAGAAGTCAAATGGAGATCATTTAAATGTAGTGATTGTAGTTCAAATACACATGTATGCTGAAGGTCCACCCTCTGGTGGATCATACTCCTGGATAGAACTACACCATGAAGACTAAAGAATGCTCCAAGCAACTCTAAAGTCAGGAGGAGGCTTCAAGAAAGTCTCCAAGTCTCTAAATATCCCTGTGGGTCTGATTAATTCATCATTAAGGAATGGAAGGCAAATGTCTGGAGGAGGCCAGCTTCAAAAACTGAGTGAAAGAAAGAGACAAAAGAGGAAGGCCACCAAGACACCCATGACTCCTCTGAGATGGACATCAAACAGCTGTTGGCTGCTCATAGTTACATGAGAACATGGTAAAGAGGAAGCCACTGCAGAAAACATGTCATTAAATCTTCTCTAGAGTTGACCTGCAGGCATGAAGTCAGCTGGAAGAAGCTTCTTTGTTCTGCTGTGACCAAAATGGAGCTTTTTAACCATCACGCAAAACCAAACAATATCCATCATCACAAACACACCAAGCCCACCGTGAAGCATGGCGGTGGCAGCATCATGATGCGGGGAGGTTTCTCAGCAGCAGGTCCTGGAGGGCTGGTAAAGTCAGGAGATAAAGTGCATGCAGAAACATCTAGGGAAATCCTGAAGAACAGCCTGATGAGGTCTGAAGGAGAACTGGAACCTGGGAAAAGATTAGTTTCAAGAAGACGATGACCCAAAGTGTAGAAGACAACCATGTGGATGGAAAGAACCGGTCAATGAGAACCTCCAAACAACAGAGAATTTACAGCTGGACTTGGAAAGGTTGCTCACTTTCAACTGCTGTGGAATCTCAGAGTTTCAGCAGTTTGGGAAAGAAAATTAGTGTAAAACTGCAGCGTCCAAATGTTAAAGCTGATGAAACCCATTCAAACGGGCTCCAAGGGGCATCAGGGGGTAAAAGCTTAGTTTACATTTTTAGTTAAATTCTGTTTATACTTTGAAAGAATTAATTATATATATTTTTGTAAATTCTTGCCAAAAAAGCCAAAAAGAAATGGATTCTTATTCAATGTTGAAAAGCAATAAAAGCAGAAGACATTATAAAACTATCAGACTGCAGACTCTACTAAATAATTATGGGCCGTTGCTGCTCATCATAAACCATCTCTCTCTCACAGGTAAATCTTATAAAAGCCATAAAACAGTTAAAGTCCTGTTTCCTTCCTCCAGACTCTATAAGGGGGTAGCAGGCTACTGCAGTGCGTATCGTGGAGATGTCTGCCGCTCAATCCTGCACGATGATTCGCTGGTGTTCTTTAACTCCTCCCACTCGGACCCCGAGGACGCGCAGGAGTACCTGGTCCGGAGCTGGTGGGCGGAGCTAGAAGGACTCAGCGGGTTGTGTAGTCCTGCTGTACGATCTCTGCTCTGTCATTTCTCCTTCCCTGACTGCAACCCATCAGGACTAGGACCTGCTCCCAAACCTGTCTGCAGGTAGCTCCGGCTCTCCTCATGAATCACTGAATGTTTGAATGAATGAATGAATGATGGAGCATCGTTATTTCCCTCATTAAACAGAGAACACTGCCTGGCGGTGAAGGAGCTGTACTGCCATAAGGAGTGGTTGGTGCTGGAGGGCAGCAGTTCGGTTCAACACGGCCTCTTCAGCTCCACCTCTGGGCTTCATGCTCCTAATTCTCTGCTGCCCAACTGCCAGGCCTTACCCAGCCTCCACACCGACCCTGAAGCCTGCACATACGTTCCCTTTGTAGGTAAGAAACCTTCCTCCGAGTCAGTCTGGATTTCATCACGTAGTCCTAAATGAGCCCTCAGTTTGTTTACAGCTCAGGTGGTTGTTAGTAGGGATGTCTGGTACTGTCCAACTCTCTGTCCCTGATTCCGAAATCAACAGATACCGATATCTGCGGACTGTTTAACTAATTTTAGGTAACCTCACATATCTCCACATCACGCCTCATTTTATTGTGATGATCCATTGGATGCATTCTCAGAAACAAAAAGGCTTTCAGATGTAAACATTGTCTGTAAAATAAAAAAACTACATCAACTCAAGTTATGGAAAAAATGACATTTTTTATTTTTATTGTTTCTAACAACAGTTCACACTCTCCCTCCTATGAGTCGGTAAGTGCCGGCAAAATCCTGGTATCATTTAACGCTTTTCATGATAGGCAAAAACCCAGATGATGACACTGACCGATATTACATTTTTATGCCAATATCAGGCTGATGATACTGGTGGGCCGATATTGTCAGACGTACCTAGTTGTTAGTAGAAATAGTATGTATAATAATGGATCTTATTTGTCCCTGTGAAAGACGTGCACTGAATCATTCAGGAGAATACCAACGCTATCTTTAAGTCTGATTACTGTCGTTTTTTAATCTGTCACAGTTTGAGCACAGCAGTCCTGAAAGTAAAACAATCTATCATAAGGCAGTAAATTATGATTTATTTATTAGTAGTAAATGCAGCGCACGTCAGAGAAAGCAGGACTCCATGTAGATCCTGGTGTGAGCAGAAATAAAGATTCTGATGAGGACATTAAGGCTGTAACTCAGCCAGAATACACAGCTGCAGGTGTGTGTGTGTGTGTGTGTGTGTGTGTGTGTGTGTGTGTGTGTGTGTGTGTGTGTGTGTGTGTGTGTGTGTGTGTGTTTCCTCTCTAATATAATCCTAGCTTACTTTTTGAATCTGTTCTTTTTTTTTACATTTCAGACATCAAGAAAGACCAAATTACAAGTGAGTGTGTTTATATCCAGTCAATAATAATCAATGGATGCGTGATTTATTAAAAAACAAACGTTAGAAGTAGCCTCTCATGATGTCCCTTCTGCTGTGTGGTACCAACAGCAGCCTGCTACAGTGACCGAGGTCGTTTCTACCAAGGCGACGTTAACGTGACGAGGTCTGGGATTGAGTGTCAGGCCTGGAGCCAGCAGGTATGTGGATGGATGGTGTGCTTCTGTGTTCATATTCCTGTTTTTATATAACGTAGAATGACCTCAGTGTTTCTGTGATGAAACGGAGGATCTGATTACTGACCAGCAGACGGCATACAGCTCAGTTCAAACTGATCCGTTTAAGGAAGCAGCTGGATTCTCTGGAGAAACATCCTGACACTATGTGATCACTGCACAGTTGTAGTAGCCCACCAGAGGCCTCCTTTGAGGACTCATTGGCAGCTACATGCGTGTTTTAGGCGTGTGTGACAGACAGTCAGATGGTTTTCCAGACATCTGCTAAGTGTTTCTGAAGGTGTCGACTATTTTCCAAACCGTCTGAAGACAACACATGCAAATGTGAAAATCTGGGTTTAGGTCGAGGATTTGCATGTTTGGTGTAATGCCACCATTTTTATAGTTTTTCTCCAAACTCTGAAAAGTTTTTTTTTTTTTTACATTTTTGCATCCTAAACTAGTGATGCTAACAGGGTTAGTGTTGTTGCATTGTGTTGATTTTTAGTTGCTGCTTGGAGCCAGTAGAGCAGAAATAGTCCCTGAGTAGCTTGTTCTGGTCTCCAGTAGCTAATTAATGTCTGTCACCATAAATTAAAGATAGAATAAATTAAAAGGACACAAGGGATCAGAGCTGATGAAGTTTGGTAGCAGCTGATGAATGTTTATCATGGAGATGTTTTATATCAGACGTTCCTGACCTCTAAAGCAGAAAAACAACACACAAGAGTGCTTACAATGCAAACACAAGAACACAAACACACACACACACGCACGCACTGTTAGTGTGTGTGTGTGTGTGTGTGTGTGTACGTGTTTATCTGTACCGGTGGGGACTTTGACCTGACTCCATGTTATCTCAGTGGGGACTCGTGTCATGGTGGGGACCAAAAATGAGGTCCCCACAGGGGGAAACAGTGTTTTCTTGGCCATGTTGTTGTTACTGAAAAAAGTAAAAGTGCAAAAAGTTTCTTTAGGGTTAGGCATTGTTTTGGTGTTGGTTAGGGTTAGGGTTAGGGTTAGGGGTTAGATATGAATGGGAGTCAATGGAAAGTCCCCACGGGGATATCAGAACCAGACATGTGTGTGTGTGTGTGTGTGTGTGTGTGTGTGTGTGTGTGTGTGTGTGTGTAATGTGTTAGAGTTCCTCAGTGATGTAGGCTGTAGAGCAGCACATGCGTGTGAAAGCTAATTGCTTCCAGAAGCAGGATGTGACATGATGAGCCCCTCCCTCTCTGCTGACCTGGCACACACACACACACACACACACACACACACACACACAGACACACACAGACACACACACACACACACACACACACACACACACACACACACACACACACACACACAGACACACACAGACACACACACACACACACACACACACACACATTTATACATGTTTATTCCTTCACAGAATGCAGTTCACAGCTTTTTTCCCCTTCTTTGCCTCTACAGAACTTTCTCATGCATTCGAAGTTCAGAATGAATGTTTTGATTCTTCTTCTCATCCTAAACCACATGAGATCACAGAATGACATAAAAAAAATATGATGAAGGTTTGGTTTAGCTCTGAGACTATTATGTTCAGCTGGAAAACATGTTTACTGTGTACAGATTAAATCTCCTGCTACTGGCTGACGTTTGATGATTTCTGAGTGAATGAGAATTTAAAGAAACTGATTAAAACCGTTCATCAAAGTTGTGACATCACCTTCTGGTTTAATTTTGCTGTTATTAACTAGAGAACAGAAACACAAAGCATGAAGAGAACTCTGCAGTGATTCAATCGGCAAACTGCTCCTAAACAGCCCATAATTCCTAGAAAACACACCAGACATGTTTATGCTTTCTCAGACTGTCAGAGGACGTTTAGACTCTATTAAACCCCACTGGAGAACAGTTACTGTTTTCATCATATACAGGTCGCTTTCATCTTAAAATCACTTGTTTTTCACACTAAAAAAGAAAAATGCTGTTTGAAAAACAAGCAACCAGCATAAATCCATGTCTGGCATGTGATCAGGGTGAGGATCTTTAGACCAAAATATCATTTATCTACTCAGTGAGATCTGTTACAGAAACACAAACAGCTAGAAATATTACAGATTCAGCTGAAAACTGATTTCTTTAAGTGGTTAATTAGCTCATTAATCCCAGCAGGAAGCAGCTGTCCAATCAGTGGACAGAAAGGAGAATCCTGCTGTTTGAAATCTTAGAACCACTGATTAAAAAATGTACTGAGAAAGTGAAGCTGCCCCTGATAAAAACCTGACATGTGCAGGGACAGAAGGTTTTATAAGTGTAGCAGGGTTTAGCTGTCAGTTAGCTCCAGGATGGAGGTGTGCTTCTACACCAGGACAACAGGATTTAAAGTTACTGAGAGAATAAAGTGAAATCAGAAACCTTTGATACTGATTCCAGAAGAAGACCAGAGTTTCCTGATCTGATGTGCTGGCAGGGCGTCAGTCAGAAGGTACCGGTTAAATAAGGGATGATGATTGGTCTTCATCTCCAGAATCAAAGCTTTCATTTCCTCCTTGTAAGTATAAAAATAGCAGAAGTGGGATAATACCTCCTGGATCTGCTCTACCAGAACTCAATCTTTATCTGGTTCACCCTGCTGGAGCCACCAGGCAGACCTGGTTCTAGGAGATGAGATGGACCAGGAGGCTGAGGACAGTTCCTTCATAGAACAGCTCAGATCACACAACAGAAGGCTTCAGATATCAGAACAGCTGTTAGAATACTGGAAAAATGAAAAACAATAGGGTTCTGGTTCCATGTTAGTGGTGTTTGGAGAGTGTTCAGATATGTGTCTTCTGCTGGACATTTTCACTTAGTTTTACTCATGACTTCCTGTTAATAATAATATTCATAATTAATGATAATAATAATAATAATAATAATAATCTGACATAACGTAGCTGGTAGAAGAAAATTACTTCAACATGAAACAATGACTTTATGTACTTTACAGTAAAAATGTCATAATTTACCCATAAATAATGTTGAAATGATGCTACTTTTGTATAATTTGAAAGGGATAATTAATGGATAAATGAATCAAATGTTTTTCAATAGCATGTTTAAAGCATTTTAATGTTAAAAATATGTTTAACTAAAGGCTAACCAGCCTGTAAGCTATCTACCCAGTGTTAACGTGAGATTAAATCAAATGTAAGCTTAATATGGTGCTATTTAAAATGTATTTTTCTATAAACTATGCAAACCTTCTGTAAAGGTTAAGCTTGGAATGGGTTTCCTCTTAAATTAATCATTTACCTCATTGTTTGGTGTGGAACTGGATTTTTCTTTCATTATTTTTGGGTTCATTTCAAACCAGTATTAAAATCTGTCTTTTAAATGTTGTGTATTAATCCTTAATCCATTAAACTCTGCATCACTGCTGAATCTGGGATGGTGGATTTAGAAAACATCCATCAGGACGTCAGAAGAGGAGCAGCTGTTCCACATCTCTGCTCACTCAGTGTCAGGATTGATAAAGAGCTGAACTCCAGACCACTGATGCTTGAAGTTCTGCACATCATGGAGCAGATGTCTGAACGAAATGTTTTTACAGCGGACATAAAATATCCTGCATAGAAGAGTTCTATAGGAAATAAGCAGCACACACCATGTTATCCTCCACACGTCTGTTCAGCTTTAGCGTGTAAACCATCTGTGTTACGTGTATGAGGAGAGTCTGAATCTTTGTGCTGAGTCATGGAGAAGCTCTGGAGTCAGTTTTATTGCAGAGACGTGGAAAATATTAGTAATGAGTCTAAAACGTACGCTCATGTTGATGGTTTAATGAGTCAAACTGCTGCATCCATTAAACGTAATAATAATTACAGCTGACATGTTTTATTTCTCATTCTGGTAGGAAATGTTGCTGAGTCACCGTTCATCAGCTGGATGTTCCCACAGTGAACTAAAGCTGGTTAAAGCAGGTTTTAAAGTCGTTTATTACAGCTGGTCTCCGTAGAACAGCTGCACCACTGCTGGGTTGTTTCTTAACAACCTTAGTTTGTTGTCCTGTGGTGTTTTCTGTGTGTAGCAGTGATCTGCAGGAAGAAGATAGGGGTGGCTGGTTGGGTTTGCATCTCATTTCCTGCCAGGAGTCAATAGATTACTCTGGAATTCAGAGTCAAATGGCCTAATTTGTCATTTCTTGTGTTTCCTAACATTCCTGGCGCCGGTGTCACATTAACAGTTGGATTATGTCAAAGTCATCCTCTTCAGCTCGTATCTTAACGTCTCTTGGGAAAGTTTTGACCATTGCTCCTTTGATGATTAAAGTTCATGGAACACAAAGACAGCAGATGCTCAGTGTTTGAGTTGGCAGAGCAGACAGCACGAACAGTCATCACAACAGAAGACTTTATGGCTGCAACCTTCCTGTAGATCCAACATGAGGCCTGAAAAATGTGTGAAATCATTTGGAAGGTCGTCTAAGTTTAGCTTCCAGGAAAACTAGGAACTCTGTCCGTCAAAATCAGCCCTGAATAACCCGACTTCACTCAGCGTTGTTTACTCATTACTCCTTTAAGAGCATTATAAGAACACATGTCAGAACAGAACATAAAAACACATCTGAACACATTAGCTGGATTCCAGTGGTTTCATCTGACCAGTTAAAGAAATGGATGAAGCAACAGCAAACCTGTGACGGAGATCAAGGAAAGGACATCAGGTGTCATCAGCATCAGGTGTCATCAGCATCAGGTGTTACCAGCACCAGGTGTTACCAGCATCAGGTGTCACCAGCATCAGGTGTCATCAGCATCAGGTGTTACCACCATCAGGTGTTACCAGCACCAGGTGTCATCAGCATCAGGTGTTACCAGCATCAGGTGTTACCAGCACCAGGTGTTACCAGCACCAGGTGTTACCAGCATCAGGTGTTACCACCATCAGGTGTTACCACCATCAGGTGTTACCAGCACCAGGTGTTACCAGCACCAGGTGTTATCAGCACCAGGTGTTACCAGCACCAGGTGTTATCAGCACCAGGTGTCACCAGCACCAGGTGTCATCAGCATCAGGTGTTACCAGCACCAGGTGTCATCAGCATCAGGTGTTACCAGCACCAGGTGTCACCAGCACCAGGTGTCACCAGCATCAGGTGTCACCAGCATCAGGTGTTACCAGCATCAGGTGTCACCAGCATCAGGTGTTACCAGCATCAGGTGTCACCAGCATCAGGTGTTATCAGCATCAGGTGTTACCAGCATCAGGTGTTACCAGCATCAGGTGTCACCAGCATCAGGTGTCACCAGCATCAGGTGTTACCAGCATCAGGTGTTACCACCATCAGGTGTTACCAGCACCAGGTGTCATCAGCATCAGGTGTTACCAGCATCAGGTGTTACCAGCACCAGGTGTTACCAGCACCAGGTGTTACCAGCATCAGGTGTTACCACCATCAGGTGTTACCAGCACCAGGTGTTATCAGCACCAGGTGTCATCAGCATCAGGTGTTACCAGCACCAGGTGTCACCAGCACCAGGTGTTATCAGCACCAGGTGTCACCAGCACCAGGTGTCATCAGCATCAGGTGTTACCAGCACCAGGTGTCATCAGCATCAGGTGTTACCAGCACCAGGTGTCACCAGCACCAGGTGTCACCAGCATCAGGTGTCACCAGCATCAGGTGTTACCAGCATCAGGTGTCACCAGCATCAGGTGTTACCAGCATCAGGTGTCACCAGCATCAGGTGTTATCAGCATCAGGTGTTACCAGCATCAGGTGTTACCAGCATCAGGTGTCACCAGCATCAGGTGTTACCAGCATCAGGTGTTACCACCATCAGGTGTTACCACCATCAGGTGTCATCAGCATCAGGTGTTACCAGCATCAGGTGTTACCAGCACCAGGTGTCATCAGCATCAGGTGTTACCAGCATCAGGTGTTACCACCATCAGGTGTCATCAGCATCAGGTGTTACCAGCATCAGGTGTTACCAGCACCAGGTGTCACCAGCACCAGGTGTCACCAGCATCAGGTGTCACCAGCACCAGGTGTCACCAGCACCAGGTGTCACCAGCATCAGGTGTCACCAGCATCAGGTGTTACCAGCATCAGGTGTTACCAGCACCAGGTGTCATCAGCATCAGGTGTTACCAGCATCAGGTGTTACCAGCACCAGGTGTTACCAGCATCAGGTGTTACCAGCATCAGGTGTTACCAGCACCAGGTGTCATCAGCATCAGGTGTTACCAGCATCAAGTGTTACCAGCACCAGGTGTTACCAGCATCAGGTGTCACCAGCACCAGGTGTCACCAGCATCAGGTGTCACCAGCATCAGGTGTTACCAGCATCAGGTGTTACCAGCACCAGGTGTCATCAGCATCAGGTGTTACCAGCATCAGGTGTTACCAGCACCAGGTGTTACCAGCACCAGGTGTCACCAGCATCAGGTGTCACCAGCACCAGGTGTCACCAGCACCAGGTGTCACCAGCATCAGGTGTCACCAGCATCAGGTGTCACCAGCATCAGGTGTTACCAGCACCAGGTGTTACCAGCATCAGGTGTTACCAGCACCAGGTGTCATCAGCATCAGGTGTTACCAGCACCAGGTGTCACCAGCACCAGGTGTCACCAGCATCAGGTGTCACCAGCATCAGGTGTCACCAGCATCAGGTGTCACCAGCATCAGGTGTTACCAGCATCAGGTGTCACCAGCATCAGGTGTTATCAGCATCAGGTGTTACCAGCATCAGGTGTTACCAGCATCAGGTGTCACCAGCATCAGGTGTTACCAGCATCAGGTGTTACCAGCATCAGGTGTTACCACCATCAGGTGTCATCAGCATCAGGTGTTACCAGCATCAGGTGTTACCAGCACCAGGTGTTACCAGCACCAGGTGTTACCAGCATCAGGTGTTACCACCATCAGGTGTTACCACCATCAGGTGTTACCAGCACCAGGTGTTACCAGCACCAGGTGTTATCAGCACCAGGTGTCACCAGCACCAGGTGTCATCAGCATCAGGTGTTACCAGCACCAGGTGTCACCAGCATCAGGTGTCACCAGCGTCAGGTGTTACCAGCACCAGGTGTCACCAGCATCAGGTGTCACCAGCGTCAGGTGTCACCAGCGTCAGGTGTCACCAGCGTCAGGTGTCACCAGCATCAGGTGTTACCAGCATCAGGTGTTACCAGCATCAGGTGTCACCAGCATCAGGTGTTACCAGCATCAGGTGTCACCAGCATCAGGTGTTACCAGCAGGTGTATCGGACTTCACTGTGGTTTAACAGAATTACATGTAGACCATTTCCTGATTGGATCACGGTAAAAATGAAGCTGACTGTTTACACATCAGGCATGGAGACAATATGGAAGAAATACTTTACCATAAAATTCCAGGAAATAAAATAAAATTCTTATATAATTCCTGGAAAAATTTGTAGTTCTTCTCCTCACTCCCATCCCATGTCGTCCTGCAGGTTCCCCACCAGCATCGCCTGTCTGTGGACGTCATTCCAGAGCTGAAGAACTCAGAGAACCACTGCAGGAACCCAGGAGGAATCAGCGACAAGCCATGGTGTTACACTTCTAATCCTAACATCCGCTGGGAATACTGCTCTGTTCCTCAGTGTGGAGAAATCAGCACAGCATCAGGTACTACTTCTGGTTGTCACTGGAAACCACAAACTCACAACAAAACTCACAACAACACACTCCTTTAGCAGCTAGCCACTATTGCAGAGCAGTTGATTGGAATTCCTGTCACAGGGAAGTCATTCTCAGGTGTTTTACTACTTATTAATAACCAGAATTTACCGTTTCTCTCTAATCTACTGTATTATATTTGCTGTTTCCATCAGTGATGAAGCCTGAGTCTCCAGGTCCTCCTCAGACTCCTCGCTTCCCTCCCTCCACCACATCTTCTCCAGCCTACTCCATGTCTGTCATCGTCATCGTCCTCACCTCGCTCGCTACTGCCGTCTTCCTCACCATCATCATCCTCGCCTGCCGCAGACGGAGGAAGCAGTGGAGGAACCGGAAGAGGTAAAAGTACAGAGGTGCTCAGAACTTTGTCTTTCTGACCCTTTCTAATGCTGTGGTTCTTTCTACAGAAATCTAGAAACCCCCACGCTGAGCACTCTTCCATCCGAGCTCCTCCTGGATCGACTCCATCCAAACCCCATGTACCAGAGAGTCCCTCTGCTGCTCAACTCCAAGCTGCTGGCCCTTGAGTATCCAAGAAATAACATCCAGTATGTCCGAGACATTGGAGAGGGAGCGTTTGGACGGGTGTTCCAGGCCAGGTAGGAAGAGAGAAGAAGCAGATGTAGAAGATAGATTCATCTGTTCAATAGAAGAGATGAAGGAGAGGTAGAAGATAGATTCATCTGTTTAATAGAAGAGAAGAAGAACTGGAAGGAGAAGAGCTTTCCTCACAGAGAATGTAGCAATAGGCACATTTTAATATTCAACATTGAACTGTCATCATCATAGTGGTTGTGATGATGTGGATATTTGTCAGTCAGAGGAAGAGGAGAAGGTCTGAGAGAGGAGGAGGAGGATGAGGAAGAGGAGGATAGCATGACCAAACAACTGGTCGTTCTGCTGCGTCATTCACAGAGTCACAAGCAGGGCAGATCCAGGTGTCGCTTTCACCACTGAGCCTGAACACAGCGACACTCAAAGTGATCCCTGTGATCTGAACAAACAGCAGAGCTGCTCAGAGGGAGGCTGGGTTTCCTGAAATGTCACAAATCTGTAATCAGCTGTTTGAGTCGTAGCTGAAGGATACTTTAGGTTTGAGTAGTTCTAAGAAGTTCACGTTCCTTCATCAAATAGGTGGACGCTTGAATTCACATCAGTTACAGTTTTAGAATGATGGCACAAATATGACAATAATAATTAAAACAACTAACATGATGACTGAAACTCACCAGAGCACATCTGATAACCACCAATTAAAATGTTTTGCACAAGCAGTCATAAAGCTGTGATTTTAACATTCTGCTATCTGATTTAATAAACTTTTCTTCTTTTAGTCCCTCAGGCCTTTCACACAACAATAAATGCACATTTTTTGCAGAAAGGAGCTTAAAATGTGCAATGAAGATCTGCAGAGTAGAGTTTTATTATGAGGTGAACAAAGAAGGAACATAGGATCATCAAAGCTCACAGATTCCACACAGAGCTGCATGTAGACAATATGTAGAACATGATGTATGAACGGGCCTGCAGGGACAGATCCTAATCACAGCTCGGTGCTATAATAGTTTGTGGCATTTTAACGGTAGCACCTGCAGTCTGCAGCCAATCAGAGGATGATCTGAAGGTCAGCTGGTAATCCCTGAGTGAGGAGAGGAATGGTGCAGTAAATGGACACCCCTGGGAACATGAAACACACATACAGCCTTATTAATGTGTGTTAGTGTCACTACACAGGTCTGGATCTAACGTGTTCCTTCACACTGCTTTAGACTGAGTGTGTGAGTTCACTGTTTACATTTAATCTGTGTCTGACTGTCATTATTAAACCTCTGAAACTGCAAGTGGAGCAGTTTAGAAACACCACTTTGGATCAACAACCACAGATTTTTTCATGTTTCAACCCAAAAACGCTCACTTTATAGGTCTACATCTGCAGGTTTAGCTGAGACAACAGATGCCTAATTATATATTAATAAAGCATTTACAAACCTGACCTACTAACTGTAGAGTCTGCATCATCTAGAACCTTTTAAAAGAACTGAATATCAGCCTAAACATGTTTACTTTACAACTTCATCCTCACTCAGCTCTTACTGGTCCTTACAAAAATAGAACAAAGCACCAACAGGCTCAAATAAACTCTTACCTGAGTGCAGAAACAGGCTGTTTCCTGTCTGCGCTCCAGGGGACAGAAAACATTCATATAAATGCACAGTGAACACGTGCACACGTTGCTTAAATAGACCTGAGGAGTAAATAACTTTGTCCCTGACAGGTGGGCTTCATGTCGGTGTGTGTGCAAAGTATATATAATCTACACTGAGAAACAACATGTTAACTTAGTTTGTCCCTGGTGTTTATGCATTTACCTGATATGTTAAAGGAGTTAAAGAACACGTTATAAACACACGGCTGCAGAGATCTGGGGAAATAGAAACCAGTGCAGCGTTAAAATGCATCATATTAGGATGTTTTCATGTTTCTGTTCATGTCAGAGCTCCAGGCCTGCTGCCCATGGAGTCCTTCACCATCATATTAGGATGTTTTCATGGTTATTACAATGATCTTGAGATGTTTCTGTTCATGTCAGAGCTCCAGGCCTGCTGCCCATGGAGTCCTTCACCATGGTGGCTGTGAAGATGCTGAAGGAGGAAGCCTCAGCCGACATGCAGAACGACTTCCAGAGAGAAGCAGCGCTCATGGCCGAGTTCGACCATCCCAACATTGTCCGACTGCTCGGTCAGTGTGTGTTTATGTGTGTGTGTGAGTGCAGGAGAATAAACATGCAGCCTGAAAGCAGATTTCCAAAGAGACCTGAGCCACAGCTGTGTTTTCCATGGGACAGCTGCTGGATCCATGTGATGCTTCAGGGAGAACAAAAGTACAGAAACAGACACAGAAACACAGCAAAGGAGAAACAGAGCTTCAGTATGTAACAGATAAACACTGGTATTAAACATGTTAAACAGCCAAGAACACTGTAGGAGTTATTTAATGTAAACATTTTGTTTACCAGTTTCTGGGGAAAAAGCTTCAACCATGATGTAATCTAAGGCTCTGACCTGGTTATTAGTAGCCATAAGAAGTACAGTACATGAGGGCCTGATTTACGTCTGAATTTGCACCAAAAAAAAAAAGGTTTTCTTTTGGACTTTATTAGATCGGTACAGTGGAGACAGACAGGAAAGGAGGGAGAAGAGTTGGGGGAAGACATGCAGTAAAGGGCTGTGAGCAGGAAAAGAACCCACTCAACCCGTTTAGCTATCCGGGCCTGTAACAGTTCTGATGTAATGACGGAACGCTGTAAGTCGAGGACGCCGTAAACTGAGGACCTCCTGTACAGGGAAGCTTAGGTTACTATAACAAAACCAAAGGCAGAGAACTACACATCCAGATCTGTCATTGTTGTTGTTTGATTTTTTTAAACTCACTCATATTTCCTCAAACAGCATGTTGAAAAATGACTGAGCTCATACTGTCACCAACAGAAATAATGACTTACAACAACTTTAATGCTTTTCATTCTGCACATTTAAAGCATCCTATTGGCTGACCCAATAGTCTTTATATTCATCATCATATGTCAGTAAGATGATGAGAAAATATGTTTAATCTTTACATCTTCAGTTTATTTATCTAAGATGGTTGTTTGTTTGTTTAGTTTTTTACAAAAGAAAACCAAACAGGTTTCCACCTTCAGTTTCTCAGCACCTTCAATCTAAACACTCAGTATATTAGTAATATATAAACTAATATCTTCCACCTTGTCTCCAGCAGTAGATGCACCACGGCTTTCTGAAAGCTGTGGTTCAGTTGTCACTTAATTTTTACCCACATATATTAAGGCACAGAGTATTTAAGCTTGTAAATAACTTTAAAAATGTGGCCTGAAGGTGGAGAAACTCTTTAAAAATCCACTTCTTAGCCTAATTTGTGCAGTTGTGTTCCCTCAGTCCTGAATACAAAAGCAGCCAAAATGTTTGCAAAACTGTGAAGAAATAAAGTAAAGAACTGCCCCCCCCACCCCCACCCCCTTAAAAAACAGCTATTTAAGTCCTCGTTTCCACAAACCTACAGCAGTAATCCTGAATGGAGTCATATTGTTGAGATGTTTTATTTATTGTGCTGCTATAAAACCACTACAGACTGAGATAGAACTGTTTGCACTAAACAAGCTGACAGCACGAGTAAAATAAATGAGCTCTATTAAAGTTTATCTGCAGCAATACAGGCTAATCTAATCTAAAGCAAACAGCTCACATCCAAATATACTTCCAGGAAGACATTTACAGATACGACATCCTCCAGAGAGTAAACAGCAGCACTGGAAGACTTTTACAGCTCCGATGGCTGTGGAATCATAAATCAACATTAAAAACTCAGAGATGATGTTTTCTGTTCAGTCTGACTCATCTACACAGTGACAGCACTGTCTCTGGAGCTCATGAAACCAGAGCTGATTAGATTATTCCCTTAAGCTCTAATTACCCTCCAGACTAATAATACATGTGTAAGAATATATGCTCCATCCGTAACAGAATCAGAGATAACGTGTCCATGGAGCAGGATCTTCCTTATATTTAGCCTCATTTTAATCCAGCTGCTGACCTCCAGTGAAGGTTGCTACTGTTGGATTGCAGCTTGTTCAGGATCTTCTCCCTCCTCTGACCTCCAGGAATCAGAGCAGCGACCCACAGGACATGAACTAACCAAGCCTGACCTCCGTCTTTATGCCAGAATATCCCAGGAAACATGTTGCAATGCTCCGTCTGACTGGAGAAATAAGCCAACATCTGAATCTTCTCATGCTTGTTTGATTTATGACGTCATTTCCTTGCAAACTTCTCCATTAATGAAGATAAAAACACCGCAGTCTGCAGCTAAACTCCTCTTTCTCAGTGTTAAACACCGTCTTCACCTGCTGGACTTTCTGTTTCCACAGATTATGGTGCTGTGTGTGTTTTTCTATGGCTTTAATTTGTTTTATATTCCTTCATCCTCTTTTGCTTCCCACAAACTCGTCCTGATCTCCTAATATATTAATAATTATCCTAAATATTATCATATCATAATTGTAGGAACAATATTTAGAGTAATAGTCTTTCTCATATCTGGAGCTGAACTGCACTGAAAACAAATATTTTAATGAAGATTGTTGTTATTTCTTCCTCTGGGTGTCATAGAGATGCTGAACTTGATTCCTTTGGCTCTCACAGTGTGGATCCAGCAGCTTCAGTCCAGGAGATAACAGTCTAATGATTCTCTGTCCCACTAAATCTGGTCTGCTATTGGTTTCCACAGAATTCAACCTGACATATTTAATATTTTGAGGGCTTTGGGAACTCCATTAGATGTTTCTTTGCACTCCAATAAAGTTTAAAAGCGTTTAAAATCACCGGGCCGACTCATCCAGCTTCTGATGTCACCAAAACAGAAGTGATGATGTGCTATCAGTCAAAATGACTCAACAACCTCACAACTAGTCCCTGAAATGAAAAGAGAAACTGAAACTGCTGCTCGGTTCCAGTGGAGAATTTATGTTCTTTTTGGGAAATCTGGAGATTTCTGAATATTTTTTCTTCCATGGAGCTGCAAAGAGTTGTGAATGAGATATCAAGGAGGGCCGTGCACAGTCTGAGCGCCGCAATTCATCCACAGGAATGCATAAATAAACAGGCAGACAGTCACTCTTTACAGAGGGAAAGTAAATATGAAGTAAATAAAGTAGAATGGATTCGTCTGCTCTGCCAATCTGCTGTCAAACCCAAACACTCCATCAGTGTTCTAACAGTTTGTTTCTGGTCTGCAGCTCAGCTTCTTTTCTGTATAACAAAGGTTCTGTATCGACCACATTTAATGTAAATTCAATGACGTGTTCAGGCTGACTTCAACACTTTTGAGTTTCCAGAAACACAGAGAACGTTATTTCTGAGTCTTTCAAACACAGCTGAGAGCCACCAGATCTGCAGCCTCCAGCTGATCCTCCCTATCTGCCTGATTTCCCCCAAAACACCAGCTGAGCTGAGGAGTCCAGCTTGTTTGCATGACGGGTTGTAAATGTAGGAGTTGTTCATAGCGAGCAGCAACACGTCACTCCTGGTTCCGTCTGTTTGTGTCTCGCTGGAGATTTATTTACCTCCAGCAGTGAATGAACTCATTGTGTGACCCTGTAGGAGCAGAAATACGACGTGTTTTAGTGAAGTCGCCAAAATGTTTATGTGGCTCAGCGTTGGAGTTTGATCTCTCAAACCTCAGTGGTGGAATCACAGCCTAACCCTAACCCTAACCCTAACCCTACGTCTATAACCAGTAGCAAAGGCATGAATAAGGCTGAATGTTTTGTCTCCTCAGGTGTGTGTTTTGTCTCCTCAGGTGTGTGTTTTGTCTCCTCAGGTGTGTGTTTTGTCTCCTCAGGTGTGTGTTTTGTCTCCTCAGGTGTGTGTTTTGTCTCCTCAGGTGTGTGTTTTGTCTCCTCAGGTGTGTGTGCGGTGGGTAAACCCATGTGTCTGATGTTCGAGTACATGGCCCACGGCGACCTCAATGAGTTCCTGCGTCGCCGGTCTCCCACCCAGTCGGTGAGAACCCTGAGCAGAGCCAGTCTGTCGGGTCGCAGCTTCTCCTCAGACGGGGAGGCGGGACCTCTGTCCTGTTCGGAGCAGCTGTCCATCTCCAAGCAGATTGCTGCAGGAATGGCCTACCTATCAGAGCGTAAGTTCGTCCACCGTGACCTCGCCACACGGAACTGCCTGGTTGGGGAGGAGATGGTGGTGAAGATCGCAGACTTCGGCCTCTCCAGAAACATCTACTCGGCCGATTACTACAAAGCCAACGAGAACGACGCCATCCCCATCCGCTGGATGCCCCCAGAGTCCATCTTCTACAACCGCTACACCACAGAGTCGGACGTCTGGGCCTACGGCGTGGTGCTGTGGGAGATCTTCTCCCATGGCATGCAGCCGTACTACGGCATGGGTCATGAGGAGGTTATTTACTACGTGAGGGATGGTCACATCCTGTCCAGTCCTGAGAACTGTCCTCTGGAGCTGTACAACCTGATGAGGCTTTGCTGGAGCACACACCCATCAGACAGGCCCAGCTTCAGCAGCATCCACCGGATACTGGAGCGGATGCACCAGAACAGACTCAGCATGAACGCTGAACCTGAGGCTGGCTGCTGACTTTAACAGACATGTTTGTTTCTGTGGAGAAAATAAAAGCAGTGGGTTGTGATTTGGTTCCTGGAAACCCTTTAAAGAACCCTGACTCTGAGCCCAAACACACCAAGAGGAAGGTACCAGATAGTCCTCTTCCTTCAGGTGACTCAGTCTGAACCTTTACCTGTTTGTTTCACTAATATGTCCTCTTTCAGTAATTCAGGACTTTACTTTCTAACCATTTATCCTCACTCTGGTGTTTTAGAAAAGATGTTAAACGTATGAATGAACAGCCTCTAAAACTCAACCCAGAGTCTGAAACCTTAAAACTGGAGGATCTGAAGCCAAACATGCAGATGTACGAGCTGCAGTCAAAAAGTCTGCACCTGTAAACTGTAAAAACTGTATCTGTCATCCTTTTTTAAAGTAGTCAGCTTGTGCTATTGCTCCAGGTAGTCCTGCCTCATGTGGACCCCTCCCTGAAAGCTCCACCATGTAAAGGTGTCAGGCATCACCTGTGTAAAGTACTGACCTAACTTCTACTGCATTCTGGGGAAAAGAAAGATGTTTCCAGGGAATCCATTCTGTTGAGGAACAGTTGTATGGATGTGAGCAGACATGTCCTGATAAAACACACCACAGTTCAGGCTGTTTGTTCTCAGATGTCTTACAGTTTAGCAGTAGAACTTACTGCAGGTTCTTCCACTGTAAAGCCTCTCATCACCAGGGATCATACCCCGTATTAAGGATGAGAACATGTGGAACATAACATCACACAGACAGTTGTTGTTCACACGTGTTCATGCACAGCAGGAACAGAATTAGTCTGAACTTTCTGATTGCATCTCGTACGTTTTCCATTTCTCCACCATGTCTGCAGTAGAAGCTTCATCCACTGCATGTTAGATTGTTGGAGGTTTTTCTCCTTTAACATGAACCTTGAAGCAGGTTTGGTGAAAGCTCTGACTGGTTAGAATATGACCATGCTTTAACTGTCCCAGACAGACGCAGGATGTTGAAAGTTGTTCCTATCATACGGTCAGGTAAAGACAGTCACTTCTTCTGTTGTGTTAGACTCAGATCACATCTACTGGAGCTGATTCCACAGCAGCACACAATCACTTTATAGCTGCTCTTCACCGTTTCACAGACACATGCTATTCCATTTTGGGGCATTCTTGTTCTATTTGTGTTTTATTGATCTTTTTCTTTGTTGTTTATTCTTGTTTGACAGGCACAGGTTATACCGGTTTATTTCCAGATGAATTCTTGTCATTAGACACACATTTAGTTTAATTAAAATTATGCAGAGCTTCATTATCTGGATCCATTCCTGGGCTTTAAAATAGACTCTTAGTGAGAGAAAAATGAGAAAACATATCCTCCCTGTGAGGAACTAAATCATGAATGAGTTTTCACAAAGATAGAAACTGAATGAAATCCATCAAACTTTTCATTTCATCTGTTTTAAGTTTTAAGTTCAGCATCAACACTTTACAGCAACCAGGAGAAAAGTCCTCAGCAGAGGTTTCAATCTTTTATTTCTTTTTGTATCTGGTGTGATGTTATACTTTTGTTATGTTCCATAAACAATGATGTATTTTTTTGGCCAAACTTACTTGGTACATATGATGCTTCTTTGTATTGCTTGCAAATAAACTGAATTATTCAGCACGTTTATATTTCAGGTCTGGGAATGAAATGAGTCATTTTGTTTGTTCTAAAATGCTCTTAATGAGCAGTTAGCATGCTAATAATTATCACTAAGCAGCATCTCCATCCTGGGTAAAAGACTTATTTCACAAAAAAAAAATCAAACATAATAACACAATTCTGGTTCCAGATAAAACATCAGGGCATCATAAAAGAAACCATGAATGTCTGTAATGCTCCACAACAGAAATCCTGAACAACATTTAGAGTCTTCTGATTCCATAAAACCATGAAAGCCAACAGCTGGATGGAGGAAACGTGTCTTAACATCACAGTTTTTATGAAAAAGAACAGCCACGATGAGAAGAATATATGTGAGAACTGGAACAGTCCACCAATAGTTTTTTCTGGTTTTTCATGATGCTATTGGGACGTAACGCTGCTCCTGATTAAGAATCATGTTTTATTCTGGAGCTGCTGGAGGTACATGGAGAGACCAACAGGAGAATCCTCCATAAATCACATCCCAGTCTCTGGGTAGATTTGGGGATTTCTTGTGTATAAGTGGACGTTTTGTCCTGAGAGAAAATTACAAAATGCTCCATTAAGAAAACCTCAGAAAATTCAGACCTATAAATCTGCTTCTCTTTATGAGGGACCTGCTGCAGCTCATTGGAATAAATGGGAGGCTGTGTGGCTTCAGTAGAAGGATAGAAGTCAAAGCCACAGCAAATGGCACGTAAAATACAACTTCCCCAGTGTTATTTCAAGACCACTTTTAACCAAACAGAGGAACGAGAGCAGACATAGCAGACACATGAAGGGGCATTCATTTATTGATTCCAATGACAGAGATTACACAGAGAGAAAGAGGAACTTCTCCTGAAGCTGTACATTTCCTTTTACCTCTAATTCCCTCTTTCTCTGTCTGTTTAATCCTGACATGTTTCCTGGTATTTCACCGTGAGGCTGCTGCTGTGTTTTCCGTCTCTAACAGAGGGATCAGACGGGATGCAGAGAAAAACAAAGTTCTTTTTAACGGTGGATTTCTATGTGTCTTACTGAGAACATGCTGTGATGTGTGCCATTTATTTGTGCTGGTTTGTATTCTGTTGTCAACATGCCGTGTGTGTAGGAGTGTGTGTGTTCAGGTTTTATGGAGGCTGCCCAGTGTAAACTGTTTAGAGTAGGAAGCATGAGTTTAGACCTTGGATTAGTCATCTCTCTTCTCCTTCTTCTAAACTCAGAGTCTCAGTCCCACTTCCTCCACTTTTCACCTCCTACTCGCTTGGATGTCTGGATCACATTTACTCCGGTGGTTCTGGCTCCTCTTTCCTGATTCGTTATAATTTATCTGTTCCCAGATTTAATTCAGGATGGGACAGAAACAGCTCAGATGTCCGATCAGATCCTCAGTCATCCAGGTCATGGTAATCTGAAAGCAGCTGGGCTTCTCTTTTGGATTCTTGGAGACATAAGATGTTAGAACTTTAGAATCCTCTTGGATGGGAGAGGAAGCGTCCTTCACAACCTGAAAGAAGTTCATTTGCTTTCTACTGAAACTCCAAGAATGGCCTGAGATGTTTTATTTCAGATCTTTCTGGATGTCTAATGGTGTGAGCAACACTAAAAGTCATATTTTAAATCCAATCCCAAGCACTGACTCTATATAAAGATGGTTTGACCATCTTTATATAGAGTCACCGAGGTTTAATAAAACTATAGGATTAATATAAAGGCAGTGTGGTATCCATTATCATCTCTGTAACACCTGCCTCCTCCCAACTCTTAAAAATGAGCCGATAGGTGAAATAAGTGGAGCTGGAGGTGATCCATGCAAACAGCTGCAGAACTTTAAACCTTGATTCACTTTGAATGAGTTATGGATCCTTTTCAGAGGCTCTAGTGGAGGAAAGAGACACGACACCAGGCGGAGACGATTAAACCATTTTATTTACAGAGCAGGGGAAAATGTACAAGACAAGTTCTGGTAAAGAACTACAACCAAAAGTACATATAAACAGGAAGTGGTTTTAGTAGAAAAGTGGAGGACAGCAGGTCCTCTAGTGGACAGGTGGAACACTAAGTCAAACAAGACCAAACTCACTAACCCACGTAAGGCAGTAAAAAGGCAGGAAAGCTGGGACTCGACACGCTACGATATAACAGCTGAAGACACACTTCAGCAAGGCTAGAATTAACCATAAACCAACAGGTCTGACTGAAGGTGGTGTTTAGCTGATAGTGGGCAGGTCTCAGTCCAAAGTGGAAGAGGATCCAGACAGATGGAGGAGGCAGGAGTGGATGAACCAGAGCATAGATGGAAGAACCAGCCAGGGAATGAGGTGAGGGAGAACCAGGGGTAGCATGAGCAGGAAGGAAACCAGACTATGGGGCAAAAGGGTAAAAGGTCAGTAGGAGCCAGAGGACCAGAACAGAGCTGATCAGTCTGCTTTTAAGGGAGTGGAGGAGGTGATCCTGATCACTCCCACCTGCTCTAGTTCCAGCTGATTGGATTGTAAACACCTGGCCACACTCCACCTGAGGAGAGAGAGGAGGGAGGAGATACCTGAGGACGACAGAGGAGGAGATACCTGAGGACGACAGAGGAGGAGATACCTGAGGACGACAGAGGAGGAGATACCTGAGGACGACAGAGGAGGAGATACCTGAGGACGACAGAGGAGGTGATAGCAGTAAATGATCACAGCCTGTGGAAGACTGAAGGAAGGATTAATGATATTTCTGTGATTGTTATCTTTTATTTGTCATATATTTTAATCACCATCAGTATTTCTTCTTTAAACTAGTCTCTGGTTATGTTGATCCTGGTGCTGGAAGTGGGTCCTAACATTTTAACATCTATCATCTCAGTCCAGTGTCATATTCCTTCTATATTTGTTTTGTAATAATTTTGATCAGTTAATGCGGTTTTATCTGATTTGAAATTTAAGAATGTGTATTTGCACGGTTAAATAAATCTATTTCCTTTATAAATTTATAGTATTCCTTTTATTGGAGCTGATTTATTTTCGGTTCTTTTTGAATTGTATTTCATAGCTTTTGCAGTTATAGATGTTTGCCATCTTATGTTGTACTTTCTTTGTAATTTACTTTTTATTTTTAGATCCCAGTAATGTAATAATAATAATAATGAGAGTTAAAACATAGGGCAGCTTTGGATGGCCCCTTAAAAAAGGTTTGTGTGTGAATTCTCTGAACTGAGACGACTGAAGCATCTGTAGGAGTGTAGAACCATGAACACAGTGCACATTTAGCACCATTTCACTTCTGCTTGTTTCTTTGCATATATTTGGATGTTGTCATGTGATGTTGATCAAAATTACCTTATAAAGGCCCTTCAAATGCGTACAGTTTGAAATTGTTCGACCTCTGCACCAGCTAATGACATCTTAGTTTCTTCCACTGCAGATTTCACACGCCAAACAAACTCATTCTAGTCTGAGATTTGTCCTGAAATAGACGTGAAACACAGTAAAATGTCCTGTGGAAGCCTGTGCAGATATCTGTATTGATTATAAAGGCATTGCTCTTTTTTCCATTTGTTCCTTTCAGTCACTTCAGTCTTCCCTCCATCTGTCCTCTCTTTCCTCATTTTCCATCTGCTCCGTTTCCTTTCTTATCTGCAGTAAGTTCCTTCTAATGCTCACTGCTTGCTCTGCCTTTGAATTGTTTTTTTTTTGTTTCAATGCGCTGCAAAGCCTGCTGGAAAGAATCCCTCATTCACAGAGAATCAGTCCATCATCCCTTCTCCAAACAGCAGCTTTATCTGAATGGACGCTCCAACCTTCCTGCCAAACTGCAGCTTATTATTACAGCTAAGAATCGCTTCCTGTTTTGTCCTGATGATCTCCACTGGCTCGCTTTGTGTCTTTGCAGCGCAGAAATGTAGTTTCTGAGGAAGATGGAATTTTCTGAGCAGCTTTTAACTTCCTGTTTCCATCCATCACATGTAGCTGGATTCATTCAGATCATCAGCGTTTTACCGCCGGGACGTATCTGTCAGTCAGCGAACCGTGATGGAAACCACTGAAAGTGTTGGTATTGATGTTGTGACGGAGATCTGACACCCCCCTTACTTCCTGTGTGGCTGCTCGGCTCTGATTGGTCCATTTAGGGAGCAACAGGATGTAAGGAGACATATATCAGTCAACTGCAGGGAAAGCTGTGGAACAATAAACACAGCAGAGCACACACACGTCTGGTTGTTATACACACACACACACACACACTGATACACACACACACACACTGATACACACACACACACACACACACACACACACACACACACACAGAGCATTCTTTCCTATAAAAACATTTGGAAGGACTGCTGTTTAATCCATGTCACACCGTTCTTCAGACCTTCTGACCGTTCTTCAGACCTTCTGACCGTTCTTCTGAACATCCTTACAGCCTTAAACATCCTCCAGTGCAGCTCTTCATGCAGCGTCTGCTTCATGTCTGAGTGCATGTTAAACACTCACACTGGCGTTTTAGAGCGTCCAAAGCACAAATCATCATCCCTCCTGTTGTCCTCATTTATGGGCATCAAAAAAATATAGTTTCCTTGTCTGAAAAAAATCCAAAAATTCAGCCAACCCCCCCCCCCCCCCCCCCCCCCCCAAATTTCTGAAAATTTGCAAAAACTTTCAGGAAGAAAATTTCAGTAATTCCTTAAAAGTTTCCCTTAAAAGTTTTAATTTAAAAAAACAAAACAAATTTGGCAAGAAGATTTTAAAAAATGAGTAAAAATCTTCCAAAAAATCTCAAAAATATCTAAAGTGATTACATATATGTCAGTAAAACTTCTAATGTTTTCTTCAAGAACATTTAGAAAAAAATCATCCAAAATCCAGCAAAATTAGCATTTTTTCTGAATGTTTTTTTAACATTTCTTTTTTCCATAAAAAAAAATTCCCAAAAATGTTGAAGATGTGGAAGTTCTCACTGTGAAAATATTGTTTTTTTTTCTCCCATTTTCAAACTTTAAAATGGTTCAGTTTGACCGGCAGAATGACACGAGGGTTAAAGAGCGCTCCATAAGTTCATCTGCCAGAACCGTTCACCACCAGACGGTTCCTGAGGAGCTGAGAATGATGGCGGACGGTCGCTTTACACCTTTCACATCATATTTCTATTAAAAATGTTGCATTTGTGCACCTTTAAGTTGAGTTACTTTTCCATGATCCCTCCACAAACTGCTCTTTATGTTAAATCTAACCACTAACTAGAACTCAACACCAACTACTTTTCCAAAAAGTCTTTCCAAAAGCAGAAACTCATCCTAATTTGCATCTCCTGGTGTGATTTTCACGTTATGCTGATAAATGATTTGTCAACACCAGCTGTTAGACACCTGCATTCCTGTTTTAATGGCAAAAAATTATACAAACCGACCTTCTCTGGAAAATGTTCTCATGTGAGCCAAGTTCAGAACGACTGCCTCAGCAGAGACCATAATAAGTGTTAAGAGCTAATTTATTCAGCATTTTCCCACCTCTAACCTGCACAGCAATGAAAACAGCCCAACCAGACAGAAAAGCGTTCTTCTTCTGAAAATAAACCTGAGGTCAAACCAGTCCGTCTGCTGACAGTCAAGGACGTTCAGAACGTGTGAACGGGCTCAAGGTTCACAGATTTGAACCTTGGTCTGTAGCTTCACTGATGCCATAGAAAGAGAAACACTGACAGATAAGAGGAAGGAACAAACACTGAAAGACTAAACGCTGAGTCTGCTGAAGCAAAGCCAGAGGTGGAGCTGAGGGTCGACCTGGAGAGTTCATCTCAGAGAAGAGTCTGAACACCTCTAGAATCCATCCCACTGTCCTTAAAGATGTAGTAGACTGTATTAAAATGCTTTTAAAATGTCAATAAAGAATCCTTATTACAAATGTTTAGTAGTTTCAGTGATTCAGGTTTGCTCGTGGGTTTAGTTGAAGATCTTCTACAGAGTCTGTACTTTGAAAAGTTCTGGTGGTGCCGCCTTCCTCCCGGTTGAGGAGAGGCTTCGTGCCGCCTCACTCCCTTCTGTCCCTGTGGGGCCCGTCGGCCCATCTTCTGTCCTTAAGGGGACCATCACCCTATCTCCGGGCCATTACACTTTTATGCTTTTCACTACTTTAAATTGGGATACAAGTATTAGTATTCATTCCAATGGTAGTATTATGTATGTTTGGTTCTTTTTGAAATGTTTGTTGTTAAAGGTGACTACCTTCAAAAAGTGCAATGCCCTTTTTGTGTCACAAGGTCTGGTTTAGAGCCATACCTGTAGATATCATGACATGTTGACACCCATTTGCAATGCATACATGTAATTATAACACACACACAGATCACATGTACTAACTTGAATTCAGGGAGCTCTGTAGTAGTTCATGGTTGATTAATTTAAAAATAACAACAATAATGTTGAATTTTACAGTATCAGTGCAGTGGGATTAAACATGTTAAATTTAATTGTACAATGTCATGTTACAAGCAAAATAACCTATACTTAAGTTATAGTTGGTGCTGAGTGCAAAAGGAATCACCAACCGAACCAAAACCAAAGCAAGCTGTGGAGCCTCGTAGAGAGAGAGAGTAAGTGAGACCAGGTGAGCTTCTGTAGCCTCCTAAAGCTCTACCAGGTGCCACATATTAGTCTAACGACCCTCCTTTTCTGCCAGCTCCTGCAGCAGCTGATCACCTGCATGAGCAGAAAGGCAGAGGTCGTAACTCTATCGATACGCTTCCAAAGCTTAGACTGTTAGTATAATATTCTATGACCACCTTGAATCATTAGCTTGAAAAGAACTGAGACTTTTCCTCCATTCACATGAAATCAGCAGCATTTTAATTAGATATCATTACCTGAGGCTGCCCCACCAGTAGAGGGCGCTGGAGCTGCAGGAGTCAAACTGGTGGGCGGAGACAAGAGCTGGAACCCGGAAGTAGTCCGGCAGGTAAAAGTCTCTAAGGAAACCTAGATTTTAGGACTTCAATTAAGAGTCAGTTCTCTTAATTAGAGAAGCTGGTGGAGGAGACGAGAGGAGGTTTGGTCCGGAGCTACAGCTGGATTAAAGCGTTTAAATCTGGGATATTCCAGGAGGAGCTGGTGGACTAATGTTATGGGCAGAGCTGGAGCAACTGAAGTAGCCCAAAATAACTCCAACCTCTTGATGGTTTCTGCTGTCAGGATGTTGGATTTAGTTGCTGAGAGGCTCTAGCTGGACTTTAAAACTGTCTGAGGAGGATGGGACGGATTTTTTTTCCTGATTTAGGACACATCAACTTCTGCAAATGATGGAGACAGATCCGTCAGAATCTAAGACAAATCTGAAAACACTGAGTTTTATGAATGAATGAATGAAGCAGGCTGAGTGGGCGGGGCTTAATAAGGAGAAAAGGATTGGACAGAAGAGCAACATTTTCTGTTTTTTCATCAGTTCAGGGTCACATATAAAGCTAAATATACTCTGTATGATTGTTCATGTACTTCTTATGGCAGAATTGTCTGCATGAGCAAATACTGCGACTAAATAATGACATTGTGAGACATTATGGGACACTGTGAGTAATAATAAGATAATAATAATACATTTTATTTATAGCGCTTTACAAGTAACTCAAAGACACTAAAATAACATAAGATCTACTTCTAATGGTCTCAGGGTTCGAGATATAAGAACTGTCTGGCTCTGCAGAATGAAAGAAACTCACACGATTTCAGACTTCTCTGATGTTTTTTTATTGCTGCTGGAATATCAATGCTGACTCTGGCTGGGCATCCATTGGTATCGGCCTCTACAGGATAGATAGTTTGGAATCACATTTATTTCTGTGTCACTTTCTATAAACTATTGGTACACGGTTCAATAAATCTGTGGTCTCGCTTTTTTTTCAACATTTAAAGCTTCACTTTGGAAAACCAACAATCAGGAAGATCAGTCATTAAACCCAGCAGTGCACATGTAGTCCCACAGCTTTAGGTTAAATCAGTCCTGGACTGCAGCTGAAGGCCACAGTAAACACTGGAGGCACCGTTCAGACTAAATAAGAGGACAGCCGGGATGTTCTAATCTGAGCAGATAATGTGATAAAAATGGCCTCTGCCATCTGTGGGAAACAGGACAGTTCTGAATTTACAGAAAACGAAGGTTGGTGGTGTTTAGTGGTGAGATATCTAACACTGATCTGTGTTCTACTTTAAGGCAGTTAGAAGACGACTGAGTTAGTGACACACAAGCTCAAAAAGTAACTCAACACCGTCTGAAAATGGAGTTTGTGCTGATGTCCGGTGGTTTAAAGTTCCACCGTGCTGCAGTGATCATTCAGAGGACCTAGTTACTGCTAAACGCGTAAATGTAAGATAAAAACTCTAATTTATTGATTTAGATAAAATGTTTTACACTTCAGTAAGGCAGAGCTGATCTAATAATAACTGCATCAATTTAAAATTTAAACTCATATTTAGTGTTTGTTGTTTTTGTTCATTTGATGAAGTTAAACCAAATTGCTGTTGAATGAATTAACTTCTTTCATGAAGAAATAAAACATTTCTGAGAAAATCTAACAGGAGTGACCTCATTTATAAAATGTCTGTCACTAGCATTTATAGTTTTAGTAATTAAGTTCATGACACTATAAACTACTGTTTGGAATGACTTATCTGTTATTAATAATCAACATGCTTCTGCAACTAATCAGGAAATATGTTTTAATTAACAATGAGTGTGATTCCAGAGGAAAAAACAACGCATCATTTTTCAGAGTGTGCTCGTGGTGAAACTTTAAATCAAAACAGTAAAAGCTGCTTTTCAGTCCGGTGTTAGCTTACTGGAAGGCACTGCACTCACACTGAGTTAGTTCAGCTCACACGTATGTTAATAAGTGTAATAATGTCTACAGGTAATTCATTAATTAGGGTCACAATACAAATGACATTAATAAAAAAACAATCCTACAGTACATCTGGACAGAGTATAACAGTTAAATTTACAGGCACAAACACGTTTCCCTTTGGTGATTAACTGGAATAATATATTTTATATATACAGACTGTACACAGGTACTTACAACGGTATACAAAGAGGAACACACTGGTAAACAAAGACACACAAGGTAGAAATATTCAGTTGGTTTGCTATATTAACCTGAATCAATATTTAATAAAGTTACAGTCCAATAAGGAGGAAGGAGTTGGTGATGAAACACTGAGATCCTGGTCCGGTTATCAGATGAACTGTTTAATGGCAGATTCTTTCTTCAAAATTTTAGATTTTCTCTGTTTTTTAGTTTGGAAAATGTGAAGTTTTTAAAAAGCACCAAACCAGTAAAGCAATGAGCGGTCTAATAATTAGCCTCGACCACAGTCCTTCAGAAAACAGAGTAAAGCAGAGTGATGGTGTGGAGGATGGTTTTTCTGGATAAAACAACTTGTGTTGCTTCATAAACTGGATAAAAAGGTTAGAAATAACAGCTGACTTCATGTTCACACTGCAGCTTAAACTCCTGACAAACATCTGGCTTCCTGGATAACATCTGGCTGCGTTTCTGGCAGCTGTCGGCTGCTGGGAACCAGGATTATGTATTTTGGCCAAAAAGTGTTTTGGTTCGAGTCATGACAAAACATTCTCTGGCAGTTTTTACAGGAAGTACGTCATCGCATCGATACGCTGACTCTCAGCTGCACCAAAACATCTCGGGTTAAAGGCAGAAACCAAACATATGACACCATTCAACATCGGACCGGCTCAGTTCTGGATCACCAAGTCAGTCAACTGAAATAAAGAGCCGACTATCATCAGCGTATACGGTAATACGTCAATGAATAAGAACTATGAGAAATACTGACTGCTGTGTTGCAATAAACATTATCACAACCTCAACTATCAATAAAACATGTTTTCAGTGGACATCTGTATTACTTCATATCACCAATAACACTGTAACAACAGAAATGTGCCCAGTCAGGCTCCGACATATAGAAGGACGCAGACACCCTGGAGTGTTTTGAAGCCACATATAAGGCTGTGGTGTTTAGTTTTAGGTCCCTGAAAGAAGAGAAACTCAGCATCGTCTGAAATGTACGTAGTTTCTCTCTAAAAGTACATCTGAGTGCTGCTTTGAATGAACTCTGACATCATTTTTGCACAACATGCTGTTGGGAAAGGTTTTGTTGTGGGATGAGCCATGCTAGCAGCATGCTAGCAGCATGCTAACCCACTGTCAGGCCTTTGTAGATCCTGATCCAGCGTCCACCACGGTCATCTAGACGTCTGATTATTACTAAACTGTAACAAAGTTCAAACGACTCCTTCTAGCTTGTCCTTTGACTCCAGTTGGTTTAAACTGACCTGCTGACATACTGTAGTTGCACTGAACTGTCCCCAGGTCAGTTGTGGACAGCTGCTATAAGACATACTGGAGAATTTTGTTTGTGAAATCCTTCATGGCATTCATTAAGATCATTTTATCTTCACGTTCAGGCTGAGAAGATGGAATAGCTGATCTAGAGGAGCCACCACCTTTCTGGAGAACATTCCTCTTTTTGTTTTGTTGTCCGATGTGTAGTTTAAATGTCAAAAAATCCCAGAAGGCAACTAAGTCTTAACACTGGTTATAATTTGACAGTCCCTTTTTCTGGACACAGCGAGAGTAAATCCATTACGTCTCATTAGATCTGACCTTCAGCTCGTCTCCAGAACACTGACTCCCACTTCTCTGTCTGGTGACATCCTGGAACTACTCATCTTTAACTCCTCAGAGGGAATAAACAACTCAGGACTTCTTGTTAATCTTGGACCCGTCGTGTATTTACGTTGGATGAAAGCAAGAAACCACTGAGGGGGGGTTCACTAAAGCCTTTTAATCTGTGAAGATAGTCAGTAGAGTAATGTTCTAGTCTGGAAGGTCACTTGTAATTAAAGGGCTTCTTAAACACTGTCAAATGTAGAATGATAGGACAGCACTAAGGTTTTTGGCAGCTTGTTTAAACAAACACAGATATGTCTATATTTAGAAGCATTGGGAGGATAACTAAAGGATTTTTCACTTTGGATGAAACCTTTTGTGGATATAAAACTCTGGAACTTGAAACAATAAGGTCTCAAAAAGGCACATTTTAAAACTTAAAGCTGTAGGAAATAATTTTCAGTCACACATTTTTATCTTTTTTGAATATCCACAGATCTGAAGTCTTTTCCACTAAATGTAAGCGAAGGAGAAGCTGTAATGTTCTAAATCTGGGATCAGACCCAAATAACTCAATGAAATGTTGACGGTAGCGTCCTGCTGTCTGTTCACAGAACACTACCAGGAGGACATCTGAGGGGATCTACAGCTCAGAAGGTTAGAGAAGCCTGGAGAAAGATGAGGGTTATACTGGCATCACCTTCATTTCACAGATTACTTTTAAATAGTTCATATCATCGTCGCCTGTAGCAACACATTTAACACAAATAGAAAATAATAAACAACTAAACAGAAATACTAACAGCCTATCAGAGTCCTGGAAGATCAGACTCCTCTCCTGGTCTCCAGACAGATGAAGTCTTTTCATCTTTCTTAATCCTCTTCTTCATTGATCCTGTTCATCTTCAGCTCATCTACGACCTTCATCCACTAATTTAGTCCCTCTGATCCTTACAAACCTCCATTCACTTTCTCCTAGTCTCCGTTAGAGAACAACCCTTCAGGAGGATGGATTTATCTCCAGGATCTCTTCCTGTGTTCCTTTACACCACCGAGTGTTCGTTGTGGTGGGGATGGTGGTGGTGCATGCCGCTGCCGCTCAGCACCGTGTGGTTGATGGAAGACGCAGAGCGGTCGGATCCCTCTGCCGCCGTCCCGTTGACGTTCTCCTGACGCTGGCAGCACAGGATCTGCCTGAAGGTGGCGCTCATTTCCTTGTCGCGGTAGGAGTAGATGATGGGGTTCATGGCTGAGTTGAACTCGGCGAGAAGCAGGAAGAACTTCTCGTAGGTGAGGACGTTGCAGTGGGCACAGAAGACGTCGAGGAGAAGGATGACCAGACCGGGGGTCCAGCAGATGATGAACGCACCTGGAGGTCAAGAAGAAGAAGAAGACTATCAGTATCTGTTCACCAGGAAAATAAGAAGACTATCAGTATCTGTTCACCAGGAAAATAAGAAGACTATCAGTATCTGTTCACCAGGAAAATAAGAAGACTATCAGTATCTGTTCACCAGGAAAATAAGAAGACGATCAGTATCTGTTCACCAGGAAAATAAGAAGACGATCAGTATCTGTTCACCAGGAAAATAAGAAGACGATCAGTATCTGTTCACCAGGAAAATAAGAAGACGATCAGTATCTGTTCACCAGGAAAATAAGAAGACGATCAGTATCTGTTCACCAGGAAAATAAGAAGACGATCAGTATCTGTTCACCAGGAAAATAAGAAGACTATCAGTATCTGTTCACCAGGAAAATAAGAAGACTATCAGTATCTGTTCACCAGGAAAATAAGAAGACTATCAGTATCTGTTCACCAGGAAAATAAGAAGACTATCAGTATCTGTTCACCAGGAAAATAAGAAGACTATCAGTATCTGTTCACCAGGAAAATAAGAAGACGATCAGTATCTGTTCACCAGGAAAATAAGAAGACGATCAGTATCTGTTCACCAGGAAAATAAGAAGACTATCAGTATCTGTTCACCAGGAAAATAAGAAGACTATCAGTATCTGTTCACCAGGAAAATAAGAAGACTATCAGTATCTGTTCACCAGGAAAATAAGAAGACGATCAGTATCTGTTCACCAGGAAAATAAGAAGACTATCAGTATCTGTTCACCAGGAAAATAAGAAGACTATCAGTATCTGTTCACCAGGAAAATAAGAAGACTATCAGTATCTGTTCACCAGGAAAATAAGAAGACTATCAGTATCTGTTCACCAGGAAAATAAGAAGACGATCAGTATCTGTTCACCAGGAAAATAAGAAGACGATCAGTATCTGTTCACCAGGAAAATAAGAAGACTATCAGTATCTGTTCACCAGGAAAATAAGAAGACGATCAGTATCTGTTCACCAGGAAAATAAGAAGACTATCAGTATCTGTTCACCAGGAAAATAAGAAGACTATCAGTATCTGTTCACCAGGAAAATAAGAAGACTATCAGTATCTGTTCACCAGGAAAATAAGAAGACGATCAGTATCTGTTCACCAGGAAAATAAGAAGACGATCAGTATCTGTTCACCAGGAAAATAAGAAGACTATCAGTATCTGTTCACCAGGAAAATAAGAAGACGATCAGTATCTGTTCACCAGGAAAATAAGAAGACTATCAGTATCTGTTCACCAGGAAAATAAGAAGACTATCAGTATCTGTTCACCAGGAAAATAAGAAGACGATCAGTATCTGTTCACCAGGAAAATAAGAAGACGATCAGTATCTGTTCACCAGGAAAATAAGAAGACTATCAGTATCTGCTGGTCAGGAATAGAAGAAGAGGCTAATGTTCTTAAACTACACAAATGTTATATTCTAAACTGTGTTCATATTCATGAAGGAGTCTTTGGTTTCACTAGAAGAAGATCACCAGAGAAATAAAGGATAACGAACTAAGACAAAAAGTCCAGTTCATATCAATGATAAAGGACATTTATTTTTAGGAAGTGATCAGAAATAGAGAAATGATTCTATCAAAGAGGTCAGTGACTCCTTCCTGCACATGGCAGCAGAAACTCTGAGTGTATCTGGAGGTAAAATCTTTATTATTAGATAAACTAAATAAGTGTTTAAAGTAGTGTCAATGCTTCATGTGCCCACAAAAATAATCCTAACATTCTACTACATAAAACACAGTTTATGAGAACATTTCTTGTATCCTGTAATTATTCAGCATGTTGAGAGCTCTCTCCTGTATGTGTTTAATTATCTGACTCCTATTAAGTGCATTTTTTAATGATATTTTTACTGTATAAAATCCAACATACATCTTAACAGAAATCCACATTAAACCTGTCTTTTTCCTGAACAGTGACAGGCTCATAAATGAAAGTCACTCAAACCTCTTTCTGTCTTCATGTAGTTTTTTTTCCTTCTTAAATGTTTCATTCATCTTCATGACTTCTCGTTACTGATCCATGATCCAGCTCTTGTTCTTAGTTTAATCCCAGATTTCCTCACCAAACGAGCTGGATGACACATTTGGACCGAGTGTTCAGGTACTTCCACAGAAATGTGATCTCAGGCTGACATGTCGTATTTTTCTCATTTGAATTTGGCGTTGCAGCTCATGATGAGTCCTGGCCGTCCTTGAACCTGCAGATTCAGTCAACATGACTCAGGACTTGGACTGTGGATTCTGTTGAGTCATTGCTGAGTAATAATGAGTCACTTGGTTTCAAAGTTTTACTACTAATGACCTGAAATTAGATCTTTTCTGTGTAATCCCAGATTTCTGCCTGATTAGCTGCTTAGCTCTAATACATATCACAACACTCTGACTGGATTAGAGCATCCAGGGTCTGAAGCAGGCAGACGTTTCTTCATTCTGTCTCTTGACGGAACCACAAAAATGCAAAAACAACACAACATGATAAAACCAATTGGTCTTTTGTCCCTGAAAATGAATCCCACAACACAGCTACTGCTCCTTTAACATGTAGGTGAAGCCAAAGAGTCTTGGTCTGCTCTGAAACAAACAAAAATCACTCTAGAACCACATCGGCATCATTTAGGGACCTCCAAACCATCAGACTACACAACAGAACAACAACGGCACTCTAAAACCACATCTAAAACTTTATATGACTTATTGCTTTCAGACTGTTTTGGATTGTGGGTACATTAAGTTAGCAGCTGGAAAAAAAATGACACATTTTGAGTTGAAATATGACCCTTTGGTGAGGCTGACAAGACCCAGTACATCTAATATATGATTGGTTGGAATGGAAAGGAGCAACTGATTTGAAATATATTAGAGAAATGCCTCAAATAAACTTATTATAATACAATAATATATGTTTCCATCAGCACATGATTGAGGATGCGGTCATGCTGACTAAAGAGACACGATGGAAACGGACTCCCAGCTGTATTTTTTCTGTTCAGTATGATCATCTAACCTCTCAGATTCCTGCATTAGTTCTTATTAAAAAGGTTCATCTGACAGTTAAAGTTGAGCCGACGGGACTCAGAGACAGGATGACAGCTGGACTCCAGCTCATCTTTTCTTTTCTCCAGCCATATTTATAGAATTAGATCATGATATTTACAACTTTCTAAGCTCTGCAGAGAGAACGATGCATCACGTCTCCAATTAGATGAAGTGTGTTAGTCAGTGTTCTGGTGTTGAGAATTCAGCTGTCAGATGCTGTTTGTCCTAATTGTAACACAACTGAAGGACATTGCACTCTGGAGACGAGAAACAAAAGGTCTGGATGTGAAATTGGGCAACAGGCAGTTCTGTTATCTGTTAGTGTTTTCAGGCAGCAGCTGCAGAAGGCTTGACCTCACTTCCCAGCTATGTGAGCGTCTCCAGAGTTCGTTAGATTTCAGCTCACAGCCCAGCAGAGAAACTATCCCAACTATTTATCTCCCAGTGAAACATTGTACTCTGAGCAGGACACGACAGCGTAAAGACAAACACACTAATCAGTATCAGAAAACAAGGAAAGCACTTCAGCCCAACATTATAAATGCTGCTTCCTGCTTTACATCAGCGCTGACAGAAACGTGAGACAATCCAGATAAAATGAGGGTAAATCTCGATATTTCTAGGATGTTTGTCCTGACTTTCCCCCAGAACGAGGCAGGAAACTGTCTTTGTGTGAAGCTCTGACCTGAGAAGTTTCATTTCCTCTCTGAATCCAGGAGTTATACGGCTGCTTGCATAACACTCTTCATCACAACATCGCCTCTTCACACTGAATCCCCCATGAGACAAAAACACAACAGCCCCACCACGCAGGGTTTCTGCCCCGCCACGCAGGGTTTCTGCCCCGCCAGGCAGGGTTTCTGCCCCACCACGCAGGGTTTCTGCCCCGCCATGCAGGGTTTCTGCCCCACCACGCAGGGTTTCTGCCCCGCCAGGCAGGGTTTCTGCCCCACCACGCAGGGTTTCTGCCCCTCCACGCAGGGTTTCTGCCCCACCATGCAATGTTTCTGCCCCACCACGCAGGGTTTCTGCCCCACCATGCAATGTTTCTGCCCCACCACGCAGGGTTTCTGCCCCACCACGCAGGGTTTCTGCCCACCACGCAGGATTTCTGCCCCACCACGCAGGGTTTCTGCCCCACCACGCAGGATTTCTGCCCCACCACGCAGGGTTTCTGCCCCACCATGCAATGTTTCTGCCCCACCACGCAGGGTTTCTGCCCCACCACGCAGGGTTTCTGCCCCGCCACGCAGGGTTTCTGCCCCGCCACGCAGGGTTTCTGCCCCGCCACGCAGGGTTTCTGCCCCACCACGCAGGGTTTCTGCCCCACCAGGCAATGTTTCTGCCCCACCACGCAGGGTTTCTGCCCCACCACGCAGGGTTTCTGCCCCACCATGCAATGTTTCTGCCCCACCACGCAGGGTTTCTGCCCCGCCACGCAATGTTTCTGCCCCACCAGGCAATGTTTCTGCCCCACCACGCAGGGTTTCTGCCCCACCACGCAGGGTTTCTGCCCCACCACGCAGGGTTTCTGCCCCACCAGGCAATGTTTCTGCCCCACCACGCAGGGTTTCTGCCCCACCACGCAGGGTTTCTGCCCACCACGCAATGTTTCTGCCCCACCACGCAGGGTTTCTGCCCCACCACGCAGGGTTTCTGCCCCACCACGCAGGGTTTCTGCCCCACCACGCAGGGTTTCTGCCCCACCAGGCAATGTTTCTGCCCCACCACGCAGGGTTTCTGCCCCACCACGCAGGGTTTCTGCCCCACCACGCAGGGTTTCTGCCCCACCACGCAGGGTTTCTGCCCCGCCACGCAGGGTTTCTGCCCCGCCACGCAGGGTTTCTGCCCCACCACGCAGGGTTTCTGCCCCACCACGCAGGGTTTCTGCCCCACCACGCAGGGTTTCTGCCCCACCACGCAATGTTTCTGCCCCACCACGCAGGGTTTCTGCCCCACCACGCAGGGTTTCTGCCCCACCATGCAATGTTTCTGCCCCACCACGCAGGGTTTCTGCCCCACCACGCAGGGTTTCTGCCCCACCATGCAATGTTTCTGCCCCACCACGCAGGGTTTCTGCCCCACCACGCAGGGTTTCTGCCCCACCACGCAATGTTTCTGCCCCACCACGCAGGGTTTCTGCCCCACCACGCAGGGTTTCTGCCCCACCACGCAGGGTTTCTGCCCCACCACGCAGGGTTTCTGCCCCACCAGGCAATGTTTCTGCCCCACCACGCAGGGTTTCTGCCCCACCACGCAGGGTTTCTGCCCCACCACGCAGGGGTTTCTGCCCCACCACGCAGGGTTTCTGCCCCGCCACGCAGGGTTTCTGCCCCGCCACGCAGGGGTTTCTGCCCCACCACGCAGGGTTTCTGCCCCACCACGCAGGGTTTCTGCCCCACCACGCAGGGTTTCTGCCCCACCACGCAGGGTTTCTGCCCCACCACGCAATGTTTCTGCCCCACCACGCAGGGTTTCTGCCCCACCACGCAGGGTTTCTGCCCCACCATGCAATGTTTCTGCCCCACCACGCAGGGTTTCTGCCCCACCATGCAATGTTTCTGCCCCACCACGCAGGGTTTCTGCCCCACCATGCAATGTTTCTGCCCCACCATGCAATGTTTCTGCCCCACCACGCAGGGTTTCTGCCCCACCACGTAGGGTTTCTGCCCCACCATAAGCCAGAATGCCTGTTTATGGAAGAAAGAAATGCGTTTTGGATGCTCTCAGCCTGTCACTGGTTGAAAATGCCACATGGAGGGAAAAGAGGCTGCAGAAATGGAAAGTCACTGGAGGAACGGAAATAAACACAAGCAGGTCTGGAAAACCTGGAAATGTTTGGAAAACTGCCTCAGTGAGTTACACACATGTACTGTAAAGGAATTACTGTCTTACTGCAGCAAAAAAAACCAAAAATAACCAACATATTGTCATATTTAGTGATTTAAAGGCGTGTTGCATCACAGTACTGGATGATATTTCAACAGTAAAGATCCAGGAAATAATCACTGAAGGCAGAAGGATTGAATGCCAAAATACTCAATTCAATCTCTGGGGAAAACTAATATTAAATAAATCCAGGAGGTTAAAATTTGACTGCTCAGTTCTCTAATGTTTGGGTTACAGAATAAAATGAAAGAGGACTTTCCTTTCAGCAAGGCAAAGAAATGAAAATAAAAGATGATCCTGGTCAAAGTAAAAGAGAGGAAATACTTCATAACTTAGTAAACCCAAAAGGAAAAGGAAAAAATAGACGAAAGATTTGAATTTATATCTCAAACTTTGGACTAAAAAGCCACTTAAATGTCAGAGTTGTATTTATGTTCACAATCATTCCCAACTTTCATTCATTTTTTTTCCTGGTGGAAACGGGCTTCCACACGAGACGAATAGAGGGCTATGGGAACGAAAATAAGGAAATAATGGAGACCAGACTACAGCAATGAACCCTGCACTCAACTGTGCACACAACACACACACACACACACACACACACACACACACACACACACACACACACACACACACACACACACACACACACACACACACACACACACACAAAGCAGTAAAAAATGACACAAACACAGACGGAGGAACGTTGTTGGGAAATAAAACTCCTCTTCTGCATCCTCTTCCTGACCATCAGCGCTCTAATTATTATTATGGGATGACATGTGGGTCCTCTGTCTGTCGCTGGTCACCGCCTCCTCCCTCACATTAGGAAATAATGGATCTCTCTCCTAATTCCACTCTGGATCTCTGAGGAAAGACGTTAGCTGTAATGGCTCACGTGTCGTGTTTCTTCATTTGTCATCATTAAGATCCTTATGATGCTTTCTCTTTTTCTTTCTATTCTTTTCCTTTTTGTGTTGCTTTCAACCCCACAGAGCTGCATATCTACCAGGTTAGATCATGTTTAGTTCTTTAACTAGAAGGACATGTTCTGTAGATGTTCTGCTGCCATTGGATTCCAGTGAAAAACAAACTGAACAAATCCTTGAAAGATGACAGGGGATACAGGACAGCAAATGTTCTTTCATATATGCTCGTCAAAGCTAGCCTAGCCATGCTATACCCATGTTTCTGACGGCACAAGGGTCTAGGGAAGCTCGACAGGGAAGGAGGCGGGCTAAAAGGTTGTCTATCAAATCACTCTGCAGCAACTGGGTAGGTATACAACCAATCAGCGCAACAAATAGGCTGACGTAGTTCCTAGAGCACCGGCGGATTGTGGCTAAGTCCCATTAGCTTCCCAACCAGCGGAGCCAACTGGTATATTAAGGATTTATCCCGTCGGCATAAGTCCAAATACGTCTTTCTTCTCAATGAAACACTTCAGTGCCGTCCTTTGTTTATCTTTCAAGTTGAATTTTAGCTTCAAATCTTTAAGGGCTGTGGCCAAAGCCGAGTTCAAAGATAACTGTTTATTGTGCGCCGGTTGTTTCTGTCAGAATCGTCACGCCTCTGTCGTCACTTCGTTACGCCCGCCTTCTGACTCTACACTTCATGGTGATTGGTCCGGCCAGTTTTAGGAGCATCCAGCCTCGAGCCTTATGGAGGGTAACTAGACCCACCCTGACAGAGAATTAAATTCGTTGCCATGGGTTGTCTAGCGCGGCTAGGCTAGTTGTTTCCGGTTGTTTCTGTCAGAATCGTCACGCCTCTGTCGTCACTTAGTTACGCCCGCCTTCTGACTCTACACTTCATGGTGATTGGTCCGGCCAGTTTTAGGAGCATCCAGCCTCGAGCCTTATGGAGGGTAACTAGACCCACCCTGGCAGAGAATTAAATTCGTTGCCGTGGGTTGTCTAGCGCAGCTAGGCTACGTCAAAGCTGCAGTAGTGGAAAAAATCGGCATGAAATGTTGGTTTTATTACTTTAAAATTGTTCTGTCATCTAGTATTTGCAAGGCTGCTGCTGAAAAATCTTGTAGAAGTCAGAAATAATCTACAGAACATAGGAGCTTCAAGAAAAGCAGCTGGACTTCATGAAGATGTTTGAGCTCTCATCATCAAAGAGACTTCTTCAGTTCTGACGTAATCTTGTAGGACCATGGATGGATGGATGGATGGATGGATGGATGGACGATGGATGGATGGATAATGGATGGCTGGATGATGGATGGATGGATGGATAATGGATGGATGGATAATGGATGGATGGATGGATGGATAATGGATGATGGATGGATGGATGGATGATGGATGGATGGATGGATAATGGATGATGGATGGATGGATGGATGGATGATGGATGGATGGCTAATGGATGATGGATGGATGGCTAATGGATGATGGATGGATGGATGGATGATAGATGGATGGATAATGGATGATGGATAATGGATGATGGATGGATGGATGGATGATGGATGGATGGATGCATGATGGATGGATAATGGATGATGGATGGATGGATGGATGATGGATGGATGGATGGATGATGGATGGATGGATAATGGATGGATGGATGGATGATGGATGGATGGATGTATGATGGATGGATAATGGATGATGGATGGATGGATGGATGGATGGATGTTTCCTAATGCAAAAAGACCTTCAAGTATTTTCTGATTGGAAGTCAAAATTCAGGACAAAATGTCCAATGGCTAAATCCTTCTACAGAACAAACTCGTTTACACAATAAAGGCTGTAAAGTTGTAAGATTCCTAGATCTTTTGCCAGGTTTTCGCATTTCTTTGACTTTACACATGAGAAGTCTAGCAGAATCCACAGTGGAGGTTGGACAGTGAGCAGCATTGATCAAACTTGAGTTTTTCCGCTGGGATTTCGTGTTTTCTGCTATTGTTTTTTACATTTTGTTGCATTTTCAGTTCAGTGTACTTTTGTTTCAAATTGCTGCTTTCTGTTGCTGCATTTAATCCACTCATTTACTTTGGTTTATGCTACAAACATACTGAGTTTAGTTTAGATCCCAAACTGCTTGGTTGGGTTTTGGAAAGAAGTCCTGGTTTGGGTTAAATACACCCAGAAAACGTGACCCGGGCTGCTGGGAGTCGACTCCTGCTACAAGAACAAAAAGAAACGTAAGGTGGATCACATTTTACAGACCTTATTGTGAAAATAATATGTTTTGCACTGTGGACTAACGTAGCTATTACACGTTTCAGTGTGTGATTTTCATTCCAGTTCTCCACAGCGACAGTCTGAACCAGACATTAAACTTTTTGGTGAAACATGGCGGTTAAAGACGTTATTTAGTTGGAGATGTCACTCATTTAGGCCCAACCACCAACCCAGACCTCCTCCCTAAGCGAGGAGCTGAAACAACATCCTGTAATTTAACAGACAACTTCTGTAAATGTAGAAAAGTACAATGGCTTAAAGTAACTTTTAGAATTATACCAGAGATGTGTGTGAATATTTCTGTACATAAATAAAAGTCTCTGATGGTTGTAATCTTGGTTTCACACCTCAGAGAGTCTCTGCTGATGTTTTCCACATGTAGAACAGACTCTGGTCATTAAAGAGCTTCACTTTCTGCTGTGTTGGATTTACTATTATTCCTCATCGAGCTGGTTTAGGTTTCCACTAATGCCATTTTTGTCCTCGGCCCTTAAAAATGACTAAACTTCTGATATTAAATTACCACTCTCATTCTTCTCTATGTTAATCTCTCTATTCTCTCCATCTCTTTCTGGTTTCCTGTCCGTCTCCTGACTCCATCTTTCTTCCATCTGCCTTTTTTATCCTCTCCTCCTTCAGGTTTCTCTAGTTCCTATTTTATCACTTTTTCCTCCATTGTTCCTTCAACCTTCCTTCCCCTCAGCCTCCTCTTCTTTCCCTCAGTGTCTCTCTGTATCTCTACATCTCTATCTTCTTCCTAACCTCAACAATCATCTGTGGTTGCGGTCATGATGCTGATTTCTGAAATGGCCCTGTGTTTTCCCATTTATCTGCAGAACATTTTCCCACATCAGTGTTTCCACACACACTACAGATAAGATTCACGTTCAGTAGCTGAGTGTTTGCAGTGATTGATAAAGAGGTTTGTGGTGAAGCTGATCTAATGGTTGGAGAAACAACCACAGACTAGAAGGACGGTGAGTTCTCTGGAATAGCAGTCATGTTTTCTGTTTTTCTTCTGCTTTATCAGCACATGAAGCCGGTGACATATCTGTACAGTTGGTGACTCACTTCCAGGTGCTGAGACTTCAGGTTTCAAATCGTAAAGTGGATTTTTTCTCTTTGCCTTAAAAAGACAAAACAACAGGCGTGGTTACTGTAAGGTTCTCTTATGGTTTCCATCAGATCCAGATGGGCAGCCGCAACCAGAAAACTCTGAATCTAATTAGCTCAAATTGAATCTGTTTAAAAGCAGCACTTCAACTCTGTTGTTTATCGATTCGACTTTAAAATGGTTCCCGTCTGCTTTGTTTGCTGTGTTTGGTTCCATTTTTCTCCTCTTTTGTTGGATATTTGGTGCCACCAGCTTTTTTACTCGGAAATAAACTCAGACTCAGGAAAGTCCAGGAAACAATCACATATTAGTCGGATATTCAGTCATGAACAGCATGAAAAAAAGGATTCTCTTTTTGAACAATGTTGTAGATGTTTAAGCAGAGCTGGAGTTTGCCAGAAAACAACAACTGATGCTGCAGGAACAGATGCTGCCACAGTGAGAGATTAGAAAAGCTGCATTTAGTGATTCACACTCAGAGAACAGGTGACTCTGAGCTGCATACCAGCATGCTTAAACGCTGACAGCTGATTGGAGCGTTGGACTTGTGGTTTCACCCTGATTGGTTCTGCTCATAGTCAGCCAGGAACACATTCAGGAGAATTACAGCCATGTGATGTACTACTGTAGAGCAATACTGCCTGTCCTGCTTCTGACATCTACACCAGATATGGAAACCAGTGAGTCCTCGGCCGGTTATTCAGAAACCAGTGGAAACCAGTGAGTCCTCGGCCGGTTATTCAGAAACCAGTGGAAACCAGTGAGTCCTCGGCCGGTTATTCAGAAACCAGTGGAAACCAGTGAGTCCTCGGCCGGTTATTCAGGAACCAGTGTAATCCGGTGACGGTTCGTCTGTTTGCATGTGTTGGGAGATGGTATGGCTTGGCGCTCCTCGCTGTCTGACTATGTGACCTCATCCAGCAGCATGAGCTTTAAGATAATCAGATCATTCACAGAGGAGCCAACACCTGACACACAGACGCTCATACAACCAACACGGGTCACGCTTAGACGAGCTGTTGGCTCACCAAGACGTAATGAAGAGAAGCTCTGTTCAGCTCATTCAAACCTTTTTTTATTTCTCACTGTACAAGTGGTGGAACACTGTCTCGGACCTGATACGACCCAGCTGCTTTTATTTTGAAGAGACTAGATATTGTTATTTTCTAAGTTCGAGACCAGTGTTCAGCAGTTTAGGTGACTGGAAATTATGTGTCACTAATATGTATTTGTGTGTAAAATGATGCTTTCATTGTCTACAGTGCATCCAGGAAATATTCACAGTGCTTCACTTTTATGTTACAGCCTTATTCCAAAATGGATTAAATTCATTTTTTCCCCACCCCATAATGACAACATGAAAGCAGCTTTTTTGAAATTGCTGCAAACTAACAATGAAAAAACTGAGGAATCACATGTACATAAGTATTCACAGCCTTTGCTCAGTACTTTGAAGGGTTAGGGTGAAGCTTTGGCAGCAAACAGCCTCCAGTGGTTCTGAATAATGCCACCAGCTTGGAACACCTGTCTCTGGCCAGTTCTTCCATTCCTCTTTGCAGAACCTCTCAGGCTCCATCAGTTGGATGGAAGCGTCGGTGCACATTTTCAGATCTCTCCAGAGATGTTCAGTTGGATTCAGGTCTGGGCTCTGGCTGGGCCACTCCAGGACCTTCAGTTGTTCTGAAGCCACTCCTTCCACATCCTGGCTGATGTCCTGCTGAAAGATGAACCGTGGCCCCAGTCTGAGGTTAAGAGCGCTCTGGAGCAGGTTTTCATCCAGGATGTCTCTGTGCATTGCTGCATTCATCTTTCCCTCTATCCTGACTAGTCTGAGAAACATCCCACAGCATGATGTTGCCACCACCGTGCTTCACTGTAGGGATGGTATTGGCCTGGTGATGAGCGGTGCCTGGTTGTTCAAACCCACTCTCCCATACAGGCTTGATTGGTGGATTGTCCTTCTGGAAGGTTCTCCTCTCTTCACAGAGGAACACTGGAGCTCTGACAGAGGGACATCAGGTTATTGGTCACCTCTCTGACTAAGGCCTTTCTCCCTCGATCAGTCAGCTTAGATGGCCGGCCAGCTCTAGAAGAGTCCTGCTGGTTCCAAACTTCTTCCACTTATGGATGATGGAGGCCACTGAGCTCATTGGAGCCTTCAAAGCAGCAGAAACTTTTCTCTAACCTTCCCCAACATTGTGCCTCCAGACCATCCTGTCTCTGAGGTCTACAGACAGTTCCTTTGGTCTTCATGCTTGGTTCGTGCTTTGACATGCACTGTCAACTGTGGGACCTTATACAGACAGGTGTGTTTCCAGATCAGGTCCAATCAGGTGAATTTACACAGGTGGACTCCAATTAAGCTGCAGAAACATCTCAAGGATGATCAGTGGAAACAGAATGCACCTGTGCTCCACGTTGAGCTTCACAGCAAAGGCTGTGAATACTTTTGTACATGTGATTCCTCAGGTTTTTCATTGTTAATAAATTTGCAAAAATTTCAAAAAACCTGTTTTCGCGTTGTCATTATGGGGTTTTGGGTGTAGAATTTTGAGGGAAAAAATGGATTTAATCCATTTTGGAATAAGGCTGTAACATAAAAAAAAATGTGGAAAAAGTGAAGCGCTGTGAATACTTTCTGATGCACTGAATAATGGTTCTGACCAACCACCATCACACATCCTGATATCAGCCTAAAGGTTTACCCAGAGTGCACATTTTTTTCCCTGACTTGTTCCAAATACTCAACATGCAGACAAATTATTGTGGATGTTGAGATATCGATATTTGGATTTGGATGTTTTTAAAATGAAACGTTTCCAAACTTTATTAACGCTGAATAAATACATAAAAAAAGCACAAATGTCAGTCATCTGAAATGTGACTAATATGGGGGTGAGTTAATATCAGCAACGTTCTTTTCTGGTAAACTTCCGTTTCCGGATTTAAACGCGGTTTCAGTTTACTTTCTGTGTCACTAAAACACATTATCTTGGAGGTCTGACAAACATGAAGAATGCATTCCTTCCTCATTTGTCATTTGTGAAGCTGCCTTCTTTTTTTTAAACATTTTGACAGCTGCATTGTTTACGTCCATGCCACCGCCTTCCTCTCTGCTGCTGCTTTTCTTAGCATGTCGCTGCCATCTGTAAATGCTGAGCTCAGAGCTCAGAAACAGAAATGGTAAAAGCTGAGCTCCCATCGTGTTGTCGTGGTCAGAAACATTTCATTCCTATGTGTGTGTTGTGTATCAGTGCTGTTTCCAAAGGGGTGCACTATGAAGCCAGATTAATAAAATGATAACATATGCTGAGTGAATGAAGGTTTTAGCCTTTCTTAATCACCATGGTAACCCATGCTGTCCAGCTAACCTGCTCTGGGGAGGTTCTGCTCAGATTTTAGGATTTAAATTCACCTTTTCTATTCCTGATGTTGTTCTCTGTGAGCAACATAGATTTTGAAATCAGGCAATAAGTTTCTCCTGTTGCTCTGTGAGTTGCTGATTCCATCGCACAGGCAGACTGCGTGCCATGGGAACCGACATGCTTTTAGTTGGTGATGCAGAAATAGGTTTTCCTCCTTGGTGCTACAAAACCTGTTTTATACGAACTGGTACAGCACTTAACAGAACACTGATTATAAAACTGATCAATGAGGATATTCGATCAATAACACTGATTTATCTTTGATTAGGCAGAAAAACTAAAGACATTGCTTCATTATGGGAGAGTTTGTTGAGTTTAAGAGGTTAAATGTGCAGATATTTAAGCTGCATTCAAAGAAAACTGACTGGAAAAATGAATAGAATAACTTCTACTATTACCAGGTTCTAGCAGCATTGCTGCCTTATTCTGTATTAGTAGCACTTAGTTAATATTACTAATAACTCTCCATTATAACTACCCGGTTCTTCTCCAATCACATCTTAAACAACACTTTCTGTAAGAACACACATCGTACCCGAGAAAAAAAATCTGAGATAAATACAGTTTACCACCTCCCGATGATGCCTATTATTGCTATTCTCATTTCAGGTTTTGTTGAGTTACACAAAGGAAGTCTATGTCAAACTGCTGATGCACTTGTGTCCTTATTTCTTAAAAAAAAAAGAAAAGAAAAACAGCAGCAGCACATCCAGATTGTGTTTTCTCATCAGCAGCAGAGTTGATGTGAATGGAGCCAGCCTTGAGTCCCAGAGTTCTTTATGAACCCTGAGGGCTTCTACTGCTGTGAGAGACTTTATGTGCACGTATATATCTGCCTGCACTCATGCATGTGTGCAAATGTCTGTAACCATCTTACTCTTTCCCATCCCATTGTGTGTTTCTGAGAGGAAATGGTCCATTTCTGACTCTTAGTATCCTGAGAGTGGAACCAGGGGAGCAGTTAGGATCATCTGGACAGAAGATGGAGAAGCAGCTCTGGGATTGTTGTGGGTCCAGCAGAAAATCCTGAACTCATTCTAACTTTCACATCATCACAATCCAGCACTTCACGGCAACGTTACCCCACCAGAGACTGGAAGCTTCTGACCTTTCTGTTTTTATTTTGGTGTAAGAGCTTGTTTGTGGCGCTGTGAGAGAAAGCAGTGATCTAGGGAGGGTCCTGGTACTTTCTATCCTCCTCAGTGCTTCAGAATGACCTCATTCAGTAGATTCCAGACACAATCCAAACATATCACACCCTCGCTCAGAAGACTACTTTACCCTCTAAAAGTTCGACTAAATAGGAACAAGTATGGTGTTTAGAGAAGCAGGATTTCAGATTAATATCAGGGATTTGTTAAACTGATTAAAATATAATAAAACATCTGAAGATTATCCTTAAATCATCTTGTTTTTACAGGCTTTCAGACACATTAAATGAAACTGCAAAGTAGTAGTCACTCGGTATATATTGTTGGACTTTCCTTTAATCCCCACAGGAAGCTGAATAGATTTGGGATTAAAGTCAAAGAGCAGCAGTTTAGCAGTTCAGTTTCTAGATTAAGGTCAGGCAGTGAAGCTGAAACCCTTATTATGATACAATGTTTTATTTCAGATTTGGGGACCACCAGACAGAGACCCCACACTGGTTTCCATTTACAGCCAACCTCAGGTCCAGCTAAGACTATCACACCTGAGGAGACCTGAACAGAGACCAGCAGGGAGAAAAGGAGAAGAGGTTCCATTATGAAGGACTGATGGGGTCAGGGAGGTTGTTGGATCTAAGTCAACTGTTGATGATTCTATCAAACATTTTCTCCTACCTATTGAATTGTCTTTTGCTGGTATTTATCTCCATCGTTTTATTGCCCAGACTAATGTAGGACAATGAGCCTTCTGTAAATAGTTGTATAAGCTGATCGAGTCCATTACTGGTACAACCTGATTAGAGAAAGCCTGCAACAGGGTTGGTCTAATTTCTTCAGAATCCTCTGCTGGTTTCAGATGAAGTCTTTCATCAGCTTTTAGAACATGTCTGCGTTTATTTCTGAGGGATTTTTAGTACCAAGCTTCAGTATTAGAGACCGTTATGAGGCGGGGAGGAAACACCTGACGGGTTTACCTGAAACTATCAAACATATCAGCAATCCATATTCTGATTTCTGTGGTGAGGAGTGTATGGCAAGCACTTATCTCTATCGTTTTATCACCTGGGCCTGTTCTAGAGATGATAAATCGTGCTCACCTGTCACACCTTTGACAGGTTCTTACTGCCAGCCTGAATTTCAGGAACACTTGAGAAAGGACTTGCCTAATTTCTAAGGAAGCCTCTGAGGTTTTCAAATGAAGTCCATATCAGCATTTGGAAATATTTGTGTTGATTCACAGAAGATTTTTATAAGATAGCAGCAGATACTACTGGGTGAGGCTGACGTTCCTCTAACGTATGCAGAACTCTGATTTCAAAACCACAGAAGCAGCTGAAAGACAAAAGGACTCAATCATTACACAATAGGATAAAAAAGGCAGTGAAAAGGATATACTGTGTTCTTAATGCATGTTATGCAGCTCTAATAGCATTGTAGAGCTGAAAGGAAGCCCAAACATGAGATATCTGTAAGTGCTACTGGCAGTGACAACAATCAGATCAGATAATCAGTTTAGAAGTGCTCCTCCAGAATAATCATCATTAGGTGCAGTAAAAGTAATCCACTAACACTGTTTTTAATTTACTTTATGTGTGGAAAAGTCAGCAGATGAGACTCAGAAGAGTTTTCCTCTGAGGTTCAGTAAGTAGAAAAAATCAGAGCATCTCTGTGTTCTTTACTTTTACATTGTGCTGTCCTCTCTGTGAATAAATGAGGCAGCAGGATGAGATAACAGCACATCGGACACAAATCACGTGGAATCCTACGGTATGTTTTGGACCAACACATCCTGCTTCCAGGCACTAAGAAGCTCTTTTCCCACAATTCAGCTCTCTTTATCAGTGCCTAAGCTCGATCCTGATTGTCCATGGGAAACAGAAAATAACAGCAATACTTCTGTTTATTCACAGAGACCTTGAGACGTGCAGAGGGAAGCATACTTCTGCTCAATGCTCAGACACAAACCTGCCACAACAGACACGCTGTTTAATTCACACATTAAACAGGCCTGGTTTCAGCGTAGCTGTGCACTGACAGGAACAGAAACTACACTTCAATCTCTGAAATCTGAAACGAAGCCTTTTTCTGTCCATTAGGTAACCTAAAGCATGGCCTTAATCACACTGCAAGCATCAGTGAATATAACCGATAATCTTGGTTTCTATCAAAAACAACTGGATTTACTGAGAATATTTCACAATCAGAAATGCCTTCCTCAGAACTTCAGATGATGAGGAATCAGCTTGTGTTCCTGAAATAACATTACACCGCTCAGATAGCGATCTCAGGATGACATCATGCAGCTAATGATGTGCTCAGAGAACACATGGAAGACTTTAAATACAACCGTGCACATTTACAGCCGTCTCTGTACAGCCTTTAAGTCTTTGATAACCCAAACGTGCACACCCTTCATCCCTGAAGGTTTGATCTAATTCAGACTTTCGTAATCTCATCAAGTCAACAAACCCCGTCTATCTGAGTGGTAGAATCACTGCTTCTATTCCTCTCTACCTGTATCTGCAAGATGAAACATAACTTTAATGGACTGATTATTAAATATACTGGAAATGTTCACTAAAAGATCTATGTCCACTGCTGGTTCAGAATCATGACCAGTAGAGATGAAGTACTGGATAGGAGTGGTGCTAGGCAGATGCTGGGCTGGGACTGAATGCTACAGCCTCACAAAGAAACCATCAACACAGCCATTGTTCTACTGATGACGACTTCAGAAACTAAACTCACTGATGGATGATGGATGGATGGATGGATGGATGGATGGATGGATGGATGGATGGATGGATGGATGGATGGCTAGATAGACAGACAGACAGACAGACAGACAGACAGACAGACAGACAATTCTTACCTAACACGATCACCACAGTCTTCAGCAGAGACATCATGGTATCTCGGTTGCGTCGCGGTCCAGAGCTGTGCCTCGACATCCTCATGGTCCTCTGCCTCACATACACAAAGATGTGGGCGTACAGCGTCACCATGACAACAAAAGTCACCAGGTTAAAGACAGCCCAGAAGACCAGGTAGGAGTTGCTGTACAGCGGCGCCATGTTGGAGCAGGACTTAATGCTGCAGATGCAGTTCCAGCCCACGCTGGGGATGGCCCCCATGACTATGGACATGGTCCAGATGATGACGATCACCACCACACGCGCCGGTTGCTCATACGAGTGTGGAGCTGCATGCGGAACACGGTGATGTGGCGCTCGATGGCGATGGCCAGCAGGTTGGCCACAGATGCCGTCAGGCTGGTGTCGATCAGGCCCTGACGCAGCAGCCACGTAGAAACCGTCAGACGCCGGGTGTTCGGTCCCGTGTTGAACATCAAGTAGAAGTAGGCCAAGCCAGCGAAGAAGTCCGCAGCTGCCAGGTTGGCCATCAGGTAGTAGATGGGGAAGTGGAACCTCCTGTTGACGTAGATGGCGATCATCACCAGAAGGTTGGCCAGCATGATGAAGATGCACACGGTGATGCCGAGGCCCATCACCAGCCTGCTGACGGTGTTCCAGTCAGTCGCCAGGTATTTTTCACTGCGGTTGTAGAAGAAGGCGATGGTCTCGTTGTAGTAGCACTGTTCCTCATCCATGGTGGTGGTGGTGCTCACTGGAAGGAGAAGAAACATTATCAGAGGTCTGAAGGTGGTGCTCTCATCCAGACTACATTTATTATTTTAAATAAACCACCTCAAAGCTCCACCTTCTGTTTAAATACATAAACACTAGATTCCATCAGTAAATCACTGTTTTTGAGCTCCGTATTGTGTTCTTACTGTCTAAACCAAGTCTATGGTGTTTACAACATTATAAAAGCTGCTTTAAACTGAGAAATGGAAAAAACCTTTCAATGACTTTACAATTAGGTAGACCATCAAAAGCATCTGGGATACATTTACAATACCTTCAGTCTGATGGTATTATCCAGTAATACGATCATTAATACCACACTCAGTCTGACTTCACCCAGAAAAAGATCACACTGATGGAAAATGCTCCAGTTTTCACAGGAATTTACACTTCATTTTAACTATTGTGCAACATTTTAGAACCACCGTCGCACAAGCATCACAGACAAAACACAGAGGCTTATTAGCCTCATCTTCCACCTCCATTATCTTTTATTTACTACCACACAGACTGGTTACAGGACAGCAACAAAATATCCAGCCAAAGCCACGAGCACCAGACTGGAGCAGAACCATGAGTGGAGACAGACACAAAAAGACTGGAGCAGAACAAACACAACTGGAGGAGGCACATAAATGAGGTAAATAGCTTATATCTATTTTTTAAATCCTTTATTTGGGGGGGCATAGAGAGGGCCAAAACTTTAATTCCAAAGCAAACATGTACTTGTGTCTGTCCTGGCTGCCAGAACAGAGAATCTCAGATTACAACACATCCAGGAGTAGGAGCTCGCTGCCGTTGTGCCACTACATAGCAGATGGTAATTTATTACTATATTACTGCTATATTTCACCTTTAAAAGTAGCATTTCATATCTTTAATTCTTTAAAAACCTGTCTGTACCGAGCAGAAAGGCCTCTGGGTTCCCTCTCTGAGCTATTTTTATTCTTTGGTCAGGAATGAATTAATTCCTCTTTTCAGGAAAGTTCATATATTCCTCTTTCATCACACTGAAAACAAAGCGGCGCTTCAGGAAACGTGTGTATTGAAACATGGGAAACCAGAATCCTCTTTGGATTTAAACCCAACTGGATCGGCAGTCATTTGTGTGTGTGTGTGTGTGTGTGTGTGCGTGCATGCGTGTGTGTGTGTGTGTGTGTGAATACACCTCATTGTGATACGAAGCTAGAAACATGTTTTTTTCCATCTGCTGGAGGTTTATGAGTTTATGCTGAAAAAAAGGAATCTTAGCAGAAACAGCAGCAACACGATGCTCAGCATGAACACACACACACACACACACACACACACACACACACACACACACACACACACACACACACACACAGGAACACGCGTGTTAGCATGTAATAAGCTGTATTCCCCCACAGATGCTGGCCAGTCGATCTCATACATCCAGACCGGAAACAAGACCTCAGGCAGCAGCAGAGACAATGAGAGGGAGAAGGAGGATGAAAGCTATTAGAGGTTTGGGGTCAGAGGCCGGTGTTTGTGTGGAAATCCTCCACTTTCATTTACCTTCTATGATGACCACCCAAATTCCTCTCTGCAGTGACTCAGCAAAAATCCTCACTGTCAACACTCAACATGAGGTTCTGGAGAAAAAACTATCACAACCTTCACCTCTAAAACTCACATGAAACATCAGAGATCCTCTCAGGAAGTGAAGCAGCACTGAAGGAGCTGCAAGATGAAGTTTCCCAAGAATATTTTTGAACTCGTGAATCTCAGCTGAAATCTCAGTGGTGCTAAACGGATTAAACTACAGACGTCAAACTCATCTTAGTTCAGGTTCCACATTCAGGACCGGACCAGTAAAACCGCAGCATAATAACCCATAAATAACCACAACTCCTAAAGGTTCCTTTGGTTTAGTGTATAAATGTGCACATTTAAGTAATTATCTTTGTACAAAACATCATGAACAACCTGAAATTTAGGAAGAAAAATAAGTTCAATTTCATCCACATTCATCCTCAGTTTATCATTTCCACATCACAACTTCCAGATCACAGAGTGTCTACAAAGAAACACAACATTTAGTCACCTGGACCTGAACCATGGAGGATTTACTGGAGGATCACAACGATGAAAATCAGACAAAAGACAAACACCAACAACAAGACAAAATAATACAAAAATTAGACACAAAACAACAAAAGAACAATCTAGTATTTTACTTTATGATCCAAACAACGTGTCATGGTCTAGAAATGATTTTAAATTTATAGTTTTACTAATTTACAATCTGCAGTTAATGTCTTCTCTGTAATTTTTACACTTTGAGGGCCGGATTGGACCCTCTGGAGGACCACTTTTGGACCACGGGCCTCATGTTGGACACCCCTGGTTTAGAAGGTTTTCATGAAGAAGACATGATGAGAGACAGTTTAGCAGGCAGCTGTAACTCAGAATGTTCTAAAATAGTTCTGGCTGTGCTTTTATTCCTCAGCAGCTCTCCCAGCACCAGCAGGACCATGTGTCCCGACGCTGCCCAGGAATGGCTCGACAGACACGACAAAGATCCTCCAAAGCCCCAGATTCCAGTTTGATCGAGCATCTGCTGTATGCACTAGAACCAGCCCATCCCTGAAGGTCCCCCCACAGCAGAACCCACGGATCCAACGATAATATCCCACCACAAAACACTCTAAAGGCCCAGTGTCCATGTCCCCATGGGCCAGAGATGTTCTACCAGCAACAGAGAGACCTTCATGACATGAGGCAGGTGGTTTTAATGCTGTGGATCAGTGTGTAGCAACACTAGTGCTAAAAAATATGATCTTGTATTTATCACATAATACATATAAATGAGTCTACATTTATCTTTATGTAGACTGTATGGCTTCTTTGTCAGGATGAGGTATGAAACAATCCTCTCGCTTTATGCAAATGAACACAAAACATCCATTTCCTCTTGAGTTTGTTGCTTCAGGTTGAATGTATTTAGCTGCTGTGGTGACTCCGTCATTACTTCAGAGGACATTATCAACCCCGACTGTAATTCTGATGTTTTTCAATCATTACTTACATGAAGAAAAGGCAGTAACTGAGCCATTAGCAGCAGCCAAACAACAGCAGCAACACTAATGTCAGATAAATCCACAGAGACGATTACCACAGCAGATCAAAGCTCATCTATTCGACTCATCATCTGCGGTTTGTGGCCATTAAGCGTCTGGAGGGAGCAGTCAGCAGGGATTAGATGCCTGAGGCCAGTCGTAAGGACTAGAAAGTGGAGGAAGTGTCAGTGGCCTCTCAGTACACATTCCCAACACTTTCATCACAGCTTGGAGGCCAACAGGGAGATCCTGTCATTGTGTGTCTGTGTGTGTTTGTGTGTAAAACCAAAAGATTGAGCAAGAACATAGAAAGAGGGGATTTCACTGCTCCTCCACCTGGGTGTGTTTGTATTATACACATTATGAAAGAAACAGTTCAAATGACTTATTTCTTGAGGAAATTTATTGTGTGTGGGACCAAGAGAGGAACTTCTGGACTTGTGTGTGTGTGTGTGTGTGTGTGTGTGTGTGTGTGTGTGTGTGTGTGTGTGTGTGTGTGTGTGTGTGTGTGTGTGTGTGTGTGTGTGTGTTAAAGACAGAGAACAAAACGCTCGCTGTGTGTCGACACACTCTTTTCATGCTTGTTAGCGATGTGTGATAAAGTCTGGCAGCCTGGAGGGAGAGTGAAAGTGTGTTTGTGTGTGTGTAAGTGTCAGTAACGGGCAATGAAAGGACCACCCTGGAATCCACAGCAGTGAGGTCATTACTCAACCATCAGCAGAGGAACATATGTCTAACTACACACAACCACCAGGACCTACACCTAAACGATTCAACATTTTCACAATTTTCTAGACAAATATGCAAACATAGACTAAATAAACATGAAGTGGAAAGAGTTAGCACTGACAGCTAGAAGGTTCTGTGTTGAACATGCTGGTCATTTGGGGTCTTTCTGTCTAGAGCTTTGCATGTTCTCCCTCTGCATGCATGAGGTGCTTTGGCTTCCTTTCACCCTCCAAATGCTTGTATGGTTGGTCAGCTGTTGCTCCAAACTAACTGTAGGTGTGAGTGTGAGCTAGCATGGCTGTTTGACAACTGACTGGACCAGCTGTCCTGTAACGTCTGCTGGAATAGGCTCCAGTTCCACACCGTCTTCTACATGATGAAACTGGTATAGCTGATGGACGGACAGATGGATGGATGGACGGCTGGATGATGGATGGATGATGGGTGGATGATGGATGATGGATGGATGAATGATGGATGGATGATGGATGGACGGATGCATGGATGGATGGATGGATGATGGATGGATGGATGGATGGATGGATGGATGGATGGATGGATGGACGGATGGACTATGGATGGATGGATGGATGGATGTACGGATGCATGCATGGATGGATGGATGGACAGCTGGATGATGGATGGATGATGGTGGATGATGGATGGATGGATGATGGATGGACAGACGGACGGATGGAAGGACGGATGGATGGATGATGGGTGGATGATGGATGATGGACAGATGGATGGATGGACGGATGGATAGATGGATGGATGGATGGATGGATAGATGATGGATGAATGGGTGGATGATGGATGGACAGATGGATGGTGGATGGATGATGGCTGGATGGATGGATGGATGATGGATGGATGGTGGATGGCTGGATGATGGATGATGATTATGGATGGATGGATGATGGATGGATGATGGATGATGATTATGGATGGATGGATGATGGATGGATGATGGATGGTGGATGGATGGATGATGGATGATGATTATGGATGGATGGATGGATGGATGGATGATGGATGATGATTATGGATGGATGGATGATGGATGGATGATGGATGGATGGATGATGGATGATGATTATGGATGGATGGATGATGGATGGTGGATGGCTGGATGATGGATGATGATTATGGATGGATGGATGATGGATGGATGATGGATGATGATTATGGATGGATGGATGATGGATGGATGATGGATGGTGGATGGATGGATGATGGATGATGATTATGGATGGATGGATGATGGATGGATGATGGATGATGATTATGGATGGATGGATGATGGATGGATGATGGATGGTGGATGGATGGATGATGGATGATGATTATGGATGGATGGATGGATGGATGGATGGATGGATGGATGGATGATGGATGATGATTATGGATGGATGGATGATGGATGGATGATGGATGGTGGATGGATGGATGATGGATGATGATTATGGATGGATGGATGATGGATGGATGATGGATGGTGGATGGATGGATGATGGATGATGATTATGGATGGATGGATGGATGGATGGATGATGGATTTTTGCTTCCATTCACTGCCAGCAGTTAAAATTGTTTCCGGCTGCAGTCATTTGGACATAATTATACCGTTAATCATTAATGGTATGATTAATTAATGTGATAATGTGAGGATTATGCAGTAACTTAAAGGAAGAAATAAATCTAATACCAACCAAACCACGGTGTTTTCCTGACTTTGACAAATGTTAATTATTTAGCATGAACTACAATCATTCTGGGCATACACCTGACCAGACCTTTACTACGGTGCTGTCACATGATAAAAATAGAACAGAAAAAATAAGAATGTTGTCCTGCCCTGTAGGAGCATCAGGCATTATACAACAATAATACTGTGTTGTTCTACAGGGAAAGGACAAACAATCCTATTATTATTTCCAGAACATGTTGCACCATCCTCATTCTGAGTGAAGTAGAACAACATCAGCAGATCTGACTGTACTCTGCTTAAGTCTTGGTCCTTCAGCCTCATTAGGACTCAGTATACTGTGTTCTATTACTGCAGTGTTCTCCATGTCACTTTAAATAAAGATCTATTATTTGTTTTGAGAGTGACCATGTTGTTCATATCCAGTTTTCTTACTGCTGGTTTGACACCTGCTGAGATAAACTGAGTGGGTCCAGTAAAGTTTACTGAAGTTAATCCAGTTCCAAACCCCTGGTCTGCTCCCAGCCTCCCATCAGCCTCCCATCAGCCTCCCATCAGCCTCCCATCATCCAGCTCTGGTTATTACAGTCTGAAGAGAAATGAAGTTCTAAGTGGAACGCCACTGGATGACATGTTATTCTTACACTAAAAGAGAGTTTAGTTTGTATTAGAGAGCATTTATTAGTGTCTGACACATGGTTCTCTGCTGAGCTACATCCCACAGGGAGCTGATAAAAAGCCATACATTACGGACCGTTTGCCAGATAACTCTCCAAGCATAGCACTGTTAGCCTTTCTGAACTGATAAGACATTGATCTACAACTCACTGGTGCATAAAAGCCTGTAAATTAATTATTTTAGTCTACAAATCCATTCTCTGCTCAATAAAAGAGCTCCAAGCCGTCAGCTGATGGAGGGTTTCACAGGGAGTTTCCATGATGGATTTTATGGAGAAAAACATACATCTATGGCTTTAGGATTCAGAAGAACTCTGATCATATGAAGCTCATTTATGTGTCGAAGATCACACGAAGATGCAGATGTTTTACTATCCAAAGAAAGAGGTCAGTTTATCAGCATCTGTAGGCTCTGGGCTTTGGGGTTTTTCTAGCTTCAGAAGAATTATTCATTTTCATAAAAAGTCACAAAGCATGAAGGAGTGATTGCTGCAACACATAAATTAGAGAAAAAAGATCCCCTAAGAGCACAGCTGGGGTATGATGTAGAACTATTTATAGCAGATGAAATCAATTCAGACCGGTAAACTATGGAGCATTTTCAGAGCAGACTTTGAAGTGAAAACATGTGAAAATGATAGAAAGCCTCTTCTCTGGATGAGTGGAATCTGCCTGCAGCTCAGCTTCTAGTGGAATTTTACTCTTTATAATAACAGAGTCATAATATTTTTATAAATATTTAAAGCCAGTATGGTTTGGATCAGCTTTAAACAAAAAGAACCTGTGCTTGTTTCTCACATTACACCTGCTCTATGTCACTTCTGACCCACTTTAAGTCTTCTAAGGCCAGTGCTGCCCGTCCACGAGGGTCCACTAAGGTCTGTAAATTCAATCATCTTCCCAAGTCCATGAGAATCTGTCCAAAATTTTCCACGTGCAGCCAAAAATGTGCATCTATATGAACTACAACTACACTAGAAGGACATAGTTTACATGTTGGGCAGTAATATTCACCCACAACATCTGTAAATGTTGACTCATTGCACGTTTGGAGTCTTCAGCAGTTTCTATTACATTCCATGCAGCGTATCTAAACACACGTCTACCTGGTCTACTGTAATACTGAACTAGAGTAGAAGAAGTTTACTATCGTTTACACCTCTTACAACACGTATTTTACCGATTAGTAGCATTTCAGCTGTTAGTTTTAATTTCATCCTATGAATCGTTCAGAACCCGGTTACCACGGTGATCTCTGGTGATGAATCCTATAAATGTCTGGATTTGGGAACTTCTGCTGCTAGGAGTTCCTGTTCTTCTATCCATGTCTCTGTCTACGTAGTTAGAATGATTTGGAGGTGTATGACGTGGAAATTTTCCACTTGAGGCGGTGTGAGGGGGCGTGGCCAAAAATGACATCATTTGTCTACACAGACCTCAGCAAGCATAAAACTAACTTTACTCATACATTAGTTAAAGAAAGTCTAACACAACCACAAGGATCTGTTTTTGTTGTTGTCTTCATCTAAGACTGAACAAGAACAACCTGCTGATTGAAAACACTTCCTGCAGACTTCTCTCCATTTTTGTCATAAAGTTTTGTAGTCGATGACAAATGATTGGTCTTGTTTGCTGCTTCTTCTGCTTTGTTTTCTGTAGCCTATATACTGCCACACTACTAGTACTACTACACTACTAGTACTACTACACTACTATCTTAGTTTACTCATTCCAATGCAGTTAATGGAAAAGAGTATAATTGTCTTTACTTTTTTTTGCAACATTCCAAAAGTTTGCCTCCGCTTTGACTATTTAATAGAAACCCATGCATGTGTGATTTTTAGAGCCTGGCTACCATCCACTGACTGACTACAAGGCTGAATAACTGATCATGATCTATAGGATGATGGTCCTGACTCGGTTCCTCCAGTTGTTCGGAGCTGTCAGAGTAACTCATGTTGGTTCATCAAGCTCAACTTCCTGCATCTGACTGCAGCCTCAGATTATTTATTAGCTCTGCTCTGTTGTAACCAGCATATAGAGGTTTAAATGAAGGAGTCTGATCATAGATTGATAGATTGGCTCTGCAGCAGCATCCATCCATCCATCCATCCATCCATCCATCCATCCTCTATCCACCGCTTTATCCTCACTAGGGTCATGGGGGGTGCTGGAGTCTATCCCAGCTGACTCTGGTGAAGGCAGGGGACACCCTGGACAGGTCACCAGTCTGTCACAGGGCTACATATACAGACACACAATCACACTCACATTCACACCTACGGACAATTTAGAGTAACCAATTAACCTCAGCATGTTTTTGGACTGTGGGAGGAAGCCGGAGTACCCGGAGAAAACCCACGCATGCACAGGGAGAACATGCAAACTCCATGCAGAAAGATCCCAGGCCGGGATTTGAACCGGGGATCTTCTTGCTGCAAGGCCAAAATGCTAACCACTATCTGCAGCAGCATGCAGAGGTTTAAATGAAGGAGTCTGATCCACAGATTGGCTCTGCAGTGACAGCGTGGATTTCAGAAGGTTGTCGAGTGAAACTGAGAGGACTTAGAACTTTCCATGATCCTTCCATTTCTCAACCTTTCTCATTTAAACCCTCTCCTCTCTCCCATGGACTCATCTTCTGTCATTTCTCCTTTTCCTTTCCTCCCCTGTCTCCTCCTCCTCCTCCTCCTCCCCTTTGGTCTTTGCCAGCTCTCCACACAATGTGCCCATTGTTTCCTCACTCTCACCCCAGAAAGCAGAGAAACACGACTTCTGCAGCCCAGAGAACAGGAACGCTCACATAGGCTCTCATTCTCTGAACTTTCTCTTTAAAATCATGGCCGAGTGCAAACACACTAACATGCACTAACACACACACACACACACTACCAGTGGCCGTGCACCAGCAGGGCTCAGGACAAGGGCTGATTGAGAGCTGGTGTTGAGTCATGTATGACTGCAGCCGTGTGGTTGTGATTCACGGATCGTCGGTGGATGATACCCTTCCAGCCACTTAAACACTTCCCTCTCTGCACACAAAGCCCTGAACTGTCATTAAGTTTGGTGACTAAGAGGACAGTAGAATAGAGAGATTAGTGTCACAATCAGGCAGTATTTGGACAGAACAGAGCTTTAATTTGTGCTCATTGTTATTTTCAGAAAAGCCCAAAACACCAAGTGACCGGACCATGACTGCATCTATAAAAGTCACTCTAACTGATGGAAACCACAGTGCAGGCGGTTCAAGAAGCGGACTATCATCGCCCACCAACAGAAGCACTTTGTGAGCGTTTACTGTAAAACAGTTTCCCCAATGAGAAGGAGTCGACTGAAATTACAGACCATCAGGTTTCTCAGCAGCTTCAGGTCTGACTAAATCTACAGAGGGAGGTGTAAATACCAACAGGAATCCTAAAGAACATGGAAGAATCATTTTAATTTGGCTACAAATTCCTCCAGGGGTCCTGTCTTGGGAAAGCGTACTGACAACTGAAATCCAGATCATGAGTTATTATCTGTGGAGCTGCATAACGCTTTTAGTTCTTTCTTTTTTCCTAATGTCCTTTAAAGAAGCTCCTTTGCTTTCAGGACTTTCTGCTGTGATCTGTTCCACATGTTTAGATAAAGCAGGTTTTCAGGCCAAACAGCAGAACAAGGAACAAACATTGATCCTTGGAAAGCTCTGAGAAATGCAGCAGGTTTAGTACAGCACTCCACCAAACATTTGTAGGTTCCACCCCAGTTTCATTTGTATCTTGAGTTTTATTACAACATAGATGAATATATGATCAGTGAAACATGTTACACGCATGTGCTATATGAAGGAGCAGCAGGTGAGATTATTTAATCTGGAAATTCAGTCCTGTCCTAATATTCAGTGACTACTGAACCGTCTTCAGTAATAAATCTGATAATTAAAGTATTGAATCGAGCAATGACTCATTCTGATAGAGATCAGAGAGAAAAGCTTCAGTTTAACTCTACAGCTTCTTTTGAACAGTCAGGAGAGCATCTCACTGTATCTGGACTAACATGGGAATGATCATTAACCCATTAATAAACTACAAACAATGGAAAACACAGAACAACCAGCTGTAACAGAACTTCTTTAACTCTTTAGGTTTAATGGCAAACCACCAGACAACCTGTATGAATAATTAAACACCTTTTCAGGGAGGTTTAGCCTGATGTGAACATTTACTGCTTTAAATATTAATAATATTTATATCTAGGGCTGTGTTTTATGATCATTTTTATACTACAGTTGAGACTGTTAACCAATGAGTAATGGAGGTATAATTTAACATTTAATGTATTTAAGTGATTGGTAGAGTTGTCTCTACAACCCTCTAGAATCTTTTTTAGTTCTGTACATAACTGCTCCCCTACAGAGTCGTTCATTAAACTCCTAAAAACTCATGTATCCAGCTTTCATATTCAGAAGATGTATTCCATGAAAATTAAATCTCCTCCAACCTTTAAATGGCTCAGATGTAGTTCTACATGTTTCTATCCTCTAGAATTTACACATTTTTCCACTTTCTGCCAACACACCTCACCTCGAGCACTCCAGCTCATCTCTGACCGTAAAATGACTCTACGCTAAACCATGACTAAGAATGATTCAGTAAACATGGCAAACATCAGAACTTCATTCTGAAGGAGAAGAAGGAAGTCAAGCTCTGCAAGCTGACAGGATTGGTTCCTTAGATCTGTTCAGAATGAAACCCTGGCAATAACCCTAACCCTCTGATCCTAATCCTGATCCTCATCTTTACCCTAAACTGCAGTTTCAAGGTGTAAATGTTCAGCTATGACACCAACTGCTTCCTTCGCTCATGATATGTCTTTCTGTATATTTAAAACACCTTATGGACATCCATCCATCATCCAACCATCATCCATCCATCATCTACACACCACATAGTCCTCATTAGGGGGTGGAGTCTATCCCAGCTGACTGAGGGTGAAGGTAGGACACACCTGGACAGGTAACAGCCTGTCACAGGGCTACACATAGACACACAATCACACTCACATTCACAAACTACAGAGAATTTAGAATCACCAGTTAACCTCAGCATGTTTCTGGACTGTGGGAGAAAGCTGGAGAAAAGCCACATCTTCTAGCTGTGAGGTGACAGAACTAACCACTGATCAGCCCCCTTATGAACATGTTGAAAACAACATAACATGCTGGCATTTAAAATGGATCAGTTCAGAAACATGAAACAAATAAAGAAGAACCTTCTGAACACTGATTCTCGTGTCCGTTAACATGAACACGCTAACATGAACACGCGCTGACATGAACACATTCTATAACCACCAAACCCTCTGGAGGTGATGAGGGGAAACCCAAAAGCCAAGGAACTGAGAAACACGACATGCAGAACACCTGCTAGAATGTGGATGTTACCGAGAGTTTTCAGTGAGAAAAACCACAACGTGACGCAGGACGAAGAGTCAGAGACTTTCATGTTCATGTTTCTTAGAAAGATCCGGCCAGTAGCTTTAATGCATTTAAATCTGAGTAGAAACTGATTACAGAAAGTGATTATTCTTCTAAAACTGTCCAGAAATGAGTCCAGATAAACTTCCTTCACCATCAGGTCTTTCTGCAGCTTCATGCTGGGCGTGTTCAGATGTTCTCTGATGAAATCACTATTAGAGACAGATCCTGAGATTACATCACCGCCGCTCACATGGAATCTGGATTACATCAGTTTGGTCCTCAGAGGTTTCAGGGTTTGACTCTGAAGCTCTGATGATGCCTTCAGTCTGCAATAAAAGAAGAACTATGAGGTTAAAGTTCAGGTTTTTAGCTTCAGGTTGAGGTCAGGAGACCACATTATGCCCCATTCGTTCCTTTCTTATTGCCCTATATTTGAAACAGAGAAACAACCCAGGAGGTTCTACGGTCAGCCAGAGGAACGTTCTCCATCCAGCTGAGTCCTTTTCACTTCTACAGACCAGAGAACGTGCAGAAAGCAAGACGGGTTTATTTATTCTGCACTTAAACAGGAGACACTGGAGCTTTAAAGAGGAGGAGGGAGATCCCTGACTATGGACAGATCTCCAGTTTAATGAATAACGTCAGATAGACGCTAAATAGATTCAGCTTTTAGTTGTATTTTAATTGTCCACTCAACAACCATCACAGCTAAATGAGATCTGCACTTTGATTTACAGAAAACTGAAATCTCTTTTACTAGGGAGCTCATTTCATTCAGTGCTTTGTAGGAACACCTTTGGCAGTATTTGCAGTTTGAAATCTTTGTAAAGTCTGTAAACTTTGTGCCGTTTCTTCCTGAATCATCCAGACTCAGAGCTCTAAACTAGAAAAGCTCTAAACTAGATAGAAACTAATCAGCCTTTCACAACCTCTGTAGGATTTGTGAGGAGCATTCAGGAGTTAACAGAGTTAAAGGGTTTGAACTGTCGTGTCCATTTTAGGGACACCAAAACAACGATAGCAGTGATGCTAAGAGAGATGAGTGCTGCTTTAGCCTCTGTGATGAATCTCACATCGTTAATGGAAATGTATGAAATGAGAAGACTGTTAGAGGTTTCTTAAAAAATGCTGCATCTTGTTGTCTTCTCTGAGTTGAACCAATCAGCATCGACCCCGACGGTACCACAGAAAAAGGTTCAGGCTGCCCTAAAGTAGTCTGGAAGTAGAAAACAACTGACTGAGGAACGAGTTCTACATTAGTCAACATTTACAGGAGAATAAAGTTCCACCTGCAGACCTTAGAGGAAAAACATTCTCTCCCTGTCATCGTTTCACTTTCTGCTTCAAAAACTACAATAATCCAGAACTCAGATATGGACTCATGATTACTGACCGTTAGAAAACTGTTTCCTTCTTCTGATTGTGGTTCCTCTTTCTGTCTTTCACATGACTGACTTTGAATGATTTTAACCTACATCCACCTCACACACACACACACACACACACACACACACAGAATGAAGAGCTGCAGAGTGATGAGTAGAGGTAAGTTAGTGTGACTACGGCTGGAGATGAAGGATTTCTGGTCCAAACCTTCTACATGTGTGCCATCAGCTGATTGGTTCTCTGCCAGCTTCATCCTCAGATTCTGCATCACTGCTGGACTCTGTAAAGTCTGACGTTGTTCTGAATGATTCACTGATCCCGGCTCGTGGCCATGTGACCAACACCTGACGGAAACTTCTGGCCGCTCTGACCAACATCTTCTACCCTCTTTATGCTTCTTTATCTGGTTTTAACACACGATGACTGAAGGTTGGATAGAGAACACAGCTGGAGTCACTGCTCTGTTTGTGGAAACAAACGCTGTAAAGGCATTATTATTTCACACTAAAGACCCTGCAGTGAACTGTTTGTTCATTTCAGATTCACTACAATGACTGTGTGTTGATAAAACGTTCTGGGTGGATATCTGCTGTGCTTTCTGCAGATCTGCTGGCTCTATCTACAGCATTACAGTGTAATGTTAGCGCTGATATCTGACAGCAGTAAACAGTCTGAGGAGCAAACGGCCCTCAGCAGAGACCTTACAGGCAGATTTGTGAATGGCTATAAAGCTGTGCACATGAGGGCCTCCTAGCTTCTCTCACTTCCTGTTTCTCTCCTGTATTTCTTTCTCATAATCTTTGGAGTTTCTCAGAGTCTGTCTGTATTTCTGGAGCCATCTGGAGATCTTTAATTCACCAACAGATGTGAGACGTGGATCTCACAGGGCATTCAGAGATAACATGACTTTCTGAGTGCCAGTTCATCCACAGCTCCTCTACATATCCTCTAATAACGGTTTCTAAAAAGTTTCCAATATGTCGTTATACTACTGGATTTCTCTTTAAAGTAGATAGACTAATAAAAGACAACACCAGAAAGACTAACTGCAGGTTTATCTGCTTGTGCATGAGCAGAACACACATTTTAAGAATAAAAAACAGAAAACTGGCTCCTAATGATCAGTTACAACCAAAGACTGTTAATTGAAACCTCAGCTAACAGAAAATACGACTAAATACAGAAAGTATTCAGTGTGTGAAGACAACTGGGACTCTCTGCTACATCAGAGACTAATGAAGTTACTGAAGTCAGCGTTTTTGGAGAAAAAAAATCTAAATTTTAGAGTTTTGTTTACACATTCTGATTAGATGAGTCAGGTTTTATTCCAGATGTCTGCAGTGTTTTCTCTCCATGGAGTCGTTGCCACATTGGTGCAGATCTCTCCTCAGTTTTTCTTGTTTTATCCGTTAGTTGCTTTTTTCAGCTCCCAGAGGGTGAGGGTTGGGATAACAGCAGACAAAAATCGTTTCTGGTGAGTTACTGCCACCATTAAAATCATAAAACTATTCTGTAGTGTGGCCTGTCGCATCCGAACTCTCCGTGACAAAACAAAATTTAGGAAAACCTCCGGATGGTTGATCCAGACCACCCAGAGCTGCTTCATCTCACAGAAAGGACCCAGTCTGAGGCAGATTTACTGTCAGTCAGCAGAGCATTCTGACTGGTTTCTGCTACTGATAACCATCAGATGTATTGTAGCTGACATTCAGTGACGTCTGTGTGCAACCAGCAAACCAACAGCGTGACGAGGAGCCAGACTCTGAGCTGCATCACGCTTTAAATACATCCAGCGTGATCAGCTGTCCAACCACAAAGTCACACATCAGCTGGCAGAAGAAATGGTAGAAAAATAACTTCCCCAGACAGGATGTAGCTTTAACACTGAAGAGAGCAGTGGTTCTGCTAAGAACTTCTATAATCAATGACATGAATGAATGCACAGAATCTTGTACATATTCATATCTGAACAGGTAGATTTCTTGCATTTCTACGTTCGTGTACATCTGAAAGGAGTCTAACTTTAATAACTCTACAGAATGTGCCTCTGCTACCTGCATGAATGTGGAAACAATCTGGACGTTTGGCGTAAGAATGGGAGGAATGCAGGCTTTAGACGAGGGGGAGGAGAGAAATCACAACACAGATGTTTGAAGGACCTCTTCTGTGACGGATGTCAGAGCTCCTGGAGGGAAACATAAAGCAGTCATCTTCAGGGGAGACGAGTTTGTTTAGTTTAATGAAGAGGGTCACCAATCAGACGCTTCTCCCTCATATTTAGTTTCACTTCTAGCGTCCCACAGGTTGTGGAATCACTTCATATCCATGAGAACCAGACGGACTAACAGTCCTGGTTGCTGTGGAGACCACAGAGCTGCAGAGAACCATCCTGTCCTCATATCTGAAGGTCTCCTATCCACGGGGATATATCAGGACTTCCCCTGGATAAATCAGCTGGGACAGTTTAGAAAAATAAAGGTCATTCTGCACTTAAAGTAAACTACAGTTTTTATCAGTTACTCCACTATCTGTTGTTTTGGATGTGAGGGCAGCCATTAGGAGCGTTTCTGTTTCTGTCTGTTCTTGTTTTGTCTCATTAAAACCGTCTCTCACTGATTTCCTCCTGGATGACCTTCCACTGGAACTAAATGCTGCATAACAGATATCTGAAAGTTTCAGCTAAACTGCTGGTGTTATTCATATTCATATTATTATTATTAGGATTATTTTAAATGAAGCTACGTTATTGTTTAAGTTAAATCCCGTCAGTCTGACAAGTTCTGACCAGATTTTTAACTTTATTACTTCAATTTTAATGGATTTAATGGTTTTATTGTCTCTAAGATGTGCACTCACATGTGTGATTGTGTTTTGGATAAACGTGGTGAGAATGACTCAGTTAAGAGTCATGTTTAAGCAGACTGGCCTTGGTTCAGGTGAAAGGTGAACTCTCTTGTATTTGCTGACCTTATCATACCTCCAGCTGCAGCTGTTGGGTTTATCTTACATGAACAGACATCGGATTAGAGACAATCTAATGAAAAGGGGACTAAAAATGACAGCTTCCATTCTTTAACTCCAGAAAAAGTGACTTTACTGCAGTCAGCAGTCAACAAATGAGAAGCTGCTGACCCGATCTATTTACTGGAGTGTTAAAGGAACTAGCACTGCCCTGCAGAGACCCCCTGTGGTCTGGGGTGGGGGGTGGATAGTGGTGAATACACTAATAAACACACACCAGACGAGTGTTAATGAGGAAACATCAAAAGGCCGATGGAGGCAGCAGATGGAGCTTCAGGACTTTTACCATCAGTGAGCCTAAAGGCAGCTCGTTGTGTTATTCTGCATCTTAGGTGGAAAAAGAAACAACAGCGTCACCAAACTGACTGTATGGAGCACATCTGAAGTTAATCTGGCCTTTTGGTGTGTTTTTCTGTTTACTGGAGGTAAATATTTGTTCTAAAGGTGTCAGTGAAGGAGAGGTCACACCTCTGGTTAACACTGAGGAGTTCTCTCAGATGTTTCCACTGTGAAACTCAGAAACAACCAGAAGAAAACATTTTTTATGAGATTAGAACTTTGGCTGACTTTCTACTGAGAACATGATGTCTTTTTGGAATAAATAATGAATTAGATGATGACAGCCCAAAGCTAATTCTCTTTTGTCCTTATCCCTCCTTCACATGTCTGCTCGGAGACATTAGGAAACGATGATCAGATCTGAGTTCTTTACTCCATCCTGGTTTAGGTGATGCAGGTTAACATCTCCTCTGTGTCTGAAGCTCCTGCATCTACTATTATTTATATTCTTTTACAACTTCTCCAGAGTCACAGCTTCTCAGACTGCAGCCAGAAGTTCATGAAAAATGCTGAATTTCAGGACTGGAGTCCAAAACTCAGCAGAGGATTGACTCCTGCCAGGACTAGACAGCTTCAAGACTCTGGGAAGATTCTAACACCAAGAAATGTCTGAGGACTTTCTACATGCTGCTGCTTTCCTGTTGGAGAAGTGATGCTGGATGATGGATGAGATGTTTGTCCAACTCTCTGGAAGGGACAGACACTCAGAGAAGAAACTCCTTCTCTCTGCAGATCAGCGTGGAAAATCAACACAGATGTCAACTTTTTTCTTTACTCCCAGACCCACGGCCTGCTGGAGTCTTTTTTCCCTCTCTCTCCCTCCTAAAGTCCTGCTGGAGTCCTGGAGTTGGATAAAACTCCGATCATTCCAGTTCTCACCCTGCAGAGCACAAACCTCATCTCCTGCTGGATAACGGTGCTCTCAGAGCTCCATCTGCTAATGCCATCAGCTGTATCTGAACACAATGCTCTCCTCTAACCGTCTACGTGGCAGGTATACCGTGACTATGTAAAGATGCCAACATCAGGCATCACCAGGAGGAAAGCATCGTTTTTTTCCCCATCTAATGTGAGCTTATAAGAATCACTGAAAAATAAGGATAAGGAATGAAATACTTACAGTGTCCTGCTTCCAGTGGCTTCTTGCTTTAGTTTTACTCCCTGACTGCTTCCCTGGATGTCCAACTCAAGTTCTGATTGCCTGAAACTCCTCCAAAGAGTAAACTCATAGAGACTCTGGTGTCAAAGTCGCAGCGGCGCAAAAAGAGACTCCAGATCCGACAAACAGCCAGGTAACCGTTTCATTGTATGTCCGAGCAGAAAAGCAACACCGCTGCAGAGTTTTTTTGTCCAACCAGAACGTCGCTGTTTTTTGTTGTTCTTGTTGTTTTTAATCGGTAAGTTTCTCTAATTTCCCTCCAGATGTTGACTCGGTGCGTCCTGCTCCGTCTCCGCTCCCTCTGACCGACCCACTGCCGCACACACTGCACGGGACGGGACCTTTGTCTGCGCATGACGTCAAGCACACGCACACACCGGCGTGCACGCACACACGCACACACCGGCGTGCACGCAAGCACGCACGCACACACGCGTCCGCGCACTGCACAGAGATGCTACATTTTCATCAGAAATGTTTCCTTTGCAGGTAAAAACGCGCTAAAAGCGTCTTTAAGCTGCAGTTTGTCCTTGGATCTTATCAGTGCAAACAGGTGACTCTTTATGAGCAACAAGTGCCCTTTTCTCCAACACTTGACACACTTTTCTCACTTATCTCGTGGAGGGGGAAACTAGAAACCATGCAAAGGTCCTCCAAGCAGAGAGCTTTCTAGTAGAGCTGCTGGTGAGTTCTTCTTCTCCCTCAGCCTTAATTGGAAACACATTTTTTCAGTAACTTGTTAAGAGAGAGACAGGAAGGGAAAGAAAGAAAGACAGAAAGAAGGAAAGAAAGACAGAGGGTGGAGTGAAGCAGAGAGACACTGAAAGACATACTGTATTCCTTACAGATGAATATATTGGAAGTATTTCCTCCATGTCTGCTGCTGCTGGTTCCAATTGAATGTTTAAAAAGCTCTCCTGAAGGTCCTCAGGTTCTCAGAAGCTATTTGGGTGAAGACAGCCCCGTCTGCCAGCTCCTCACCATCTGTGAACACTTAGAGAGGTGTTTGGAGTAAACCAGGCGTCCAGGCTGTGGAATGAAATGGAGCGTTAAAGACACGAAACACAGAAGAACACAACGTTTTCTGGTTTGTGTCAGTAGATTAAATGTGTTATTTAGGTTTCATTCAACACATTTAATTCACAACGAGGTTCAGGAACAGTCTGTCCTCATGCACAGGAATCAGACAGAACTGGATCAAAAAAGGCCAGATCAAGCACAAATGACCAATTGACTGATTAAATGATTAGTTTATTGATTGTTCTCTAGAGTTACTGTCAGGTAAAGCAAGCTACACCTGATAAACTGCAAGAATTTGCTGCTTCTTGTTAGTAAGACTGAAGATGTGGTCTTAGAGCCATGACACTGCTGTAGGAGATAGACCCACAACGTCAGTTAACGAGACAATAAATGGAAATCATTTCCAGGAAAAGCTTTCTAAAGGCCAATCCAAGGTTTCTTTGGAAGGTGATGTCTATGTGGTTCTATTCTTACCAACAGTCACACATCAGACAATGGCATTCCCTCTTACTAAACAGAAAAACAAGCACGGCTCCTGAGGAGGTTTCTGGAAGCAAAGCTGTGACTTTGCATTTTTTTTAAAGCTCTTATCTGGCTGTAGGAATATTCCCAGCACTGTGAGAAAACAGAACACAGAATTTCTGGAGAATTCAGAGCTTCCTGCTGTGCTTAGGCATCGTCAGTGGAAAGTTTGTAGAAGCCAAAGTCTGGCAGCGTCTAATTTAGTTACAGCTGCTTTCATGACGAAGTCTGAAGGTGTTGACCTCCCTGCTTAGTGTCTCAACATTACAAACATCTAGATCGATTATTTTGTTACATTACAAACATCTAGATCGATTATTTTGTTACATTACAAGCAAATGCTTTGGACATCATTTGTTTTCTTGGTACGTGTGCAGACAGTCCGTCCAGAGCGGAGGTAGAAGATGAACGTTACCCTAACCCTAACCCATCACCTGAACCTTGGAATATGGCAAAAGCATGAGTTTCCCTGAGGTTTAGTGAGGTTTAGATAGAACACCTGCCAGATTAAAGTCTGTCTCCAGTCATTGATTAAACCTCTAAAAACTCATCTTTGTGCATCAAACTTAGACATTCAGACATTAGTTTTGACATGAAAATGAATGTATAATAGGGTGACCATACGTCCTCTTTTGCCCGGACATGTCCTCTTTTGAGAGGCTGTCCGGCCTGTCCGGCCGGCGTTTATAAAGTCCTTCAATTGATCTTGCCTAGCTTGAGCGCGTCACAGACCAGTGTATTTATCATTCACGTTGAATGGTTCCTTTGGAAACACGCTCTGAGAGGCGGAGTTTGAGCTGAACCCCGGAACATGTATTAATCATTCACAAAGCAGTACAGAGGGGCTCCACACTCACTCACTCCTCGCAGGCTGACAGGAAGGTAGGCACACTGCGAGAGAACACTCGAACCGAAAGAAAATGCCAAAACGCAAATGTCATTTCACTGATGAAAGCCGAAAAAAGTACCCCTGTTTTCGTCCGGGTTGTGTCAAATGGGAGGCAGAATGTACAGTCTGCAAAGCTGGGACTTATGTCTCTGTAGCTAATAAGAGAAGGAAAAAGAAGGGAAAAAGGACTGTTGACTTGAGGCATTATTTCTATATTTTTTTCATTTGCCATGAGACACATTATTTTGAAGAATGGGCTAACTGAACATTGAAGAATAGGCTACCTCTCTTTTTTCTTTTTGTTTAATATTTTGAGGCATTATTTCTATTTTTACATAATTGATAATTGGGAGGTTATTTTGAAGAATGCTACTCTACCTCACTTTTCCTAACTAAGGTGTAAGTGTCAGACTTAAGAGAGATGATTATTTCTTATTTTGTTAAACATCTGAATACATGTTGTGACAGCCAACCTAGTATTGGACTAGTGAAGTGTTGCCACTAGCATTAGGTCCGACGCGCCGGGTGGCTATGTTACTACCTTTGCTTCTTGAGGGTCATCAAAAGAGTCCATAGGCGAAATACAGTGCCAAAAAAAGGAATTCAATATTTATTCAATATAATTCATAAGGTTTAAAAGTTCAATAAAAGCCCAAAACAATGTAACAAAGGTCCACCAGAACGGTCAAAAACCTGTGTGCCCTTCCGGGACAACACCTGTCGCCATCTTGGTTACCTTCGTTTATATAGAAAATATGACAGCGCCACCACGTGCAGAGGCCATGTAGTACACACATTTTATACCATTCAAATTCATTAAATTGCCCTTATTTGGCTCCTATACACTGCCCCCCAATTGGCATGGTAAAGAAACATGGCAATTAAACTTAACATGAAAGGAGACAAATAAACCTTTAGGACCCCTCTTAATTAAATCTCATGTACCAAGCAAAGTTTGGAAATCGGTCTGTCGATTATATTAAACTTCGTCTTTAGTTTCACGGATCTCACAAGACCCCGCGCATCTGGATAAACTTCAAGAACTCTTCCGAGCAGCCAGGATCCTCGTGGCGCTGATGGATCCATAATTGTCACAATATCTCCAACAGCAAGATTCCCTTTCTTTTCGTTCCATTTTTGTCTTTGTTGCAGCAAAGGTAAATATTCACGAACCCATCTCTTCCAAAATAGGTCAGCAAGGTATTGAACCTGCTTCCATCTTCTTCTTCCATATTGGTCCTGAGATGTAAACACTCCAGGTGGAATTGATGGTTTTCCTTTTAACAGGAGCAAGTGATTGGGCGTGAGCGGTTCCAAATCATTAGGGTCATCAGACAGTTTGGTGATTGGTCTATCATTTAAAACGGCTTCAGCTTCACACAACACTGTCGTTAGCCCATCATCATCCAAGGTCTGCTGACGTAGCACTGAATTGAGGACCCTTCTCACCAAGCGAATCATTCTCTCCCAAACACCACCAAAATGGGAGCCTGCAGGTGGATTAAATGTCCATTTTATTCCTGCTTGTGCCAGGTGTCCTGTTATAGCTTCCTGGTCCAAGTTAGCCAGGGCTTGTTTTAATTCTCGCTCCGCACCAACAAAGTTTGTACCATTATCGGACCACAAACACTGGACTTGTCCTCGTCGACTTATGAAACGTCTCAAGGCGTTTATACATGCATCAGTATCCAATGTAACCGCCACCTCCAAATGGATGGCTCGGCTCGCCATACAGGTGAATATTACACCATACCTCCTGCAACAGGACCGTCCTCTCTTTACTTCGATTGGACCAAAGTAATCAACCCCAGAATTGGTAAAAGGTGGGTAGTCTGGTAAAATCCTGGCAGCAGGCAAATCTGCCATCTTTTGTTGAAGAAGCTTTCCGTTGTAGCGCTTACAGAAGGTGCACTCGCCAATGATCTTTCTTATGGCAGAGTTTCCTTTAACAATCCAAAACCTTCTTCTAACTGATGATAGAGTGTGAGATCGCCCAGCATGTCCAAGGCTTTGGTGAACATGTTTTAAGATGAGGCTGGAAATATGCTGCTCTTTACAAAGAATAACTGGGTGCTTAGCCTCTTCTGGCATTGCACTTTTATGGAGCCTTCCGCCAACTCTCAACAACCCATTTTCCAAGACTGGATCCAAATTATAGATAGAACTAGTGCTGCTCACTTTAGAGCCCCTTAAAAGTGCTTCTATTTCCAGCTGAAACTTCTGATGCTGACAATAGCTAATAATAGCATATTCAGCATTTTGTAGATCTTCCAGTGACAAACAGATTCTTTGGAACTGACCTGTAACCCTTTGGGATGGCACTTTGTTTTCTGAGGAGATGGACCGATTATTCCTTTTGCACCTCTCATGCAGCCACAGCTTCCACTTCAAATACCAGGCTACTGCTCTTTTAAGTTTCCTCCAATCCGAGAAAAACGAGATAAGCCTGTTTGTAGGTGCTACAGGGTCCACACTGACAAAATTAATTGTCGCCTCCATTTTCACCTCCTTGTCCCCCACATCCAAAGAGATGTCCAACAGCGAATCGGGCCATTTCTCCTCATTTTCCCACAAATACTCTGGTCCTTCCAGCCATTTCCTACATTTGAGAAACTCCGAGACCTTTAATCCTCTGGACACATAATCTGCTGGATTATTCTTTGTCCTGACGTGTCTCCATTGTACTGGGTCAGACAAATTTCTTATTGTAGCAACTCTATTTGCTACGAATGTATGAAAACGCCTGTCCTCGTTATTCACATACTTTAATACAGACGTACTATCAGTCCAAAATACTGATTCTTTGAGTTGCATCCCCAACTCCTCTTTGATCATGGCATCCATCTTAACAGCTAGAACAGCTGCTGACAGCTCAAGTCAGGGAATGGTCACGATCCTTATAGGTGTAACTCTGCCTTTACCGAGAAGAAACGCCACATGGATTCTATTTTCTTCATTCACCAAACGAATATATGAGACTGTTCCATAGCCCACTAAGCTAGCATCTGAAAAGTGATGCAACTGGATATGCTTTACAGCACCAAAATCAGCTGGTTTGATACATCGATCCACAGCAAATGCTGACAGTTCGCTCAGCTCATCCAACCATCTCTTCCATTGCTTTAAAATATCATGTGGCAAAGGATCATCCCAGTTGTAGCCTCTTTTACACAACTCCTGCTGCATTATTTTGCCTTGCAGGGTAACTGGTGCCAATAATCCCAGCGGATCATAAACTGAGCTATTGACTGAGAGCATCCCACGCCTAGTCAGTGTCTGATATTTCATCTCCAATCTGAAATTGAAAGTGTCAGTTTCCACACACCACTGAAGACCAAGTGCTCTTTCCACTGGAAGATTATCAATGTCCAGATCCAACGCCTTTAAGTCAATGGCTCTTTGTTCTTCCGAAATGGCTTGTAGGACAACACGACTGTTGCTTATCCACCTTTCCAAAGTAAAGCCCCCCTTTCTACACAAAGCAACAAGACCATGTATGAGCTGAATTGCTTCCGCATCTGTGGCTGAACTCTTCAGACAATCGTCAACGTAAAAATTTTGTTGGACCGTTTCTGCGACAACAGCTGGAAATTCTGATTGATTGTCTCTGGCAGTTCTTTTCAGAGTGTATGAAGCACAGCTTGGTGACGACACTGCTCCAAATAAATGTACCATCATTCGGTAAGGCACTGGCTCTTGTGTGGTATCTCCAGCAGGCCACCATAAAAAACGGAGGAAGTTCCGATCATCTTCAGGCACACGCACTTGATGAAACATAGCTTGAATATCTCCCATAAAGGCTACTGGCTGTTGTCTGAACCTTGTGAGGACACCAAGGAGCGAGCTTGTGAGATTGGGACCTTGTAACAACTCTGTGTTAAGAGATACGCCTTTGAAGGTGGCACCGCAGTCGAACACAATCCGTAATGTTCCCTTTCTTGGATGATGCACCCCATGATGGGGAATATACCACACTCTTCCATTGGCAACCTCTATTTGATCTTCAGGTACCTTTTCTGCATAATTGCATGCGATTAAATTGTTCATGTATTTCACATATTCTTGATGGAAATTCTGATTCAATTGAAATCTTCTCTTTAACCCTTGTAATCTCTGTCGTACCACAGCAAGGTTGTTCGGCAGATAAACCTCCCTTTTCTTAAATGGCAAATTCACTGTATATTTTCCATCCTGTAATTTTGCAGATGTTTCCATTATGTTTAAAAACCTTTGGTCTTCTCTTGATGGTTCAGATTTATCTGTTTGCTTCTCACAGAAATCATGATTATACTGCTTCATCAGCATTTCCTCCAATTTGCTGACACCAATTCTGTTCACAGTTATTGTCGCAGCTTCCAGTTCACCATTCCCATCCAGTGGGCCATTTACCACCCAGCCAAGCACAGTGCGAACAGCATATGGGCCATTTTCTTGGCTGTTTATGACCTCCCATGGCTCCAGCAATTTTGGTGCATTGGTACCAATTAACAGGTCAACCTCAGCCTGAATAGACGGCACCTGAACTTTAGACAAATAGGGCCATTTCAACAGATCGTGCGGTTTTACCATGTCATCTGTAGTGACTGGCATCTTCCTTTGTGTAACAACTTCGGGGAGTGAATGGAACTGGGAACTCTTCAAGCTGGCCACCTCAAGATTGTATAGAGAAAAGGCTGAGCTCATCTTTGTTTGACCCATCGTTCGCAACAGGACTTGAGTTCTCTTTCCAGGGAGGTTCAGGCGATGCATCAGCTGTTCGGAGCAAAATGTTCCTGTGCTGCCAGGATCCAGAAATGCATATGTTTGGATCACAAGATCACCCTTGGCAGCCTTTACTTTAACAGGAAGCACTGACAGCATGGTGCGACCTTTGCCAGCCCCTGTATGTCCACAAGTAGTGTGAGAGATGGGTTCTATCGTTTCCAATTCATGTACTGGAAAGGATGTCTGTCGATTTATGTGCAATGCCGTTGGGTGGTTTTGAAGGCAGATCTCACATTTCAGTCTTGCGTCACAATTACGGCTGATATGACCTCGACGAAGACAGCCAAAACACACTCCCTTTTTCCTCAACAAAAACACTTTGTCCATGTGTCTTTTTATAATAAACTGTTTACAATTTTCCAAAAAATGTTCCATATTGCAACAAACACAGCGTTCACTTTCATCCTCACTACGCGATTGCACAACCTCTTCAGGATTACCAGTGGTAGTTACTGTGCTGGCCACTACATTTCCCTTCATTCTATTACTAGATTGTGCCTTGGGGCGACTCAACGCTGTAATTGAATTGTATTCTTGTAAATCTCCAAAAAAGGGATCTGAAAGGATTCTCACATGACGTTCTAGGAATTCCACCATGTCATTAAACCCAGCTCTATAGCCAGTTGCCTCCATAATGTCATGTGCCTTACTTCGCCAGCGCTCTCTCAGCTTATATGGTAGCTTTGCCAGGATTGCCCGCATATTCATTGGCATGTCCAGCTCCTGTACATACTCAAGCTCCTCCATAACATTACAACAGCCACGCAAAAAAAGTGCATAGCCCTGGAGTGCCGTAGTATCCTCAGTTCTTATAGTTTGCCATGACATTGCCTTATTGATGTAAGCAGTTGCGGTTTTATAAGGATTTCCAAAATTATCCAATAGTAATGTCTTGGCAACAGCATAGCCGCGATCAGGATCCATATGCTGGCAACTTCGAACAAGTTCCCGCGGTTGTCCTCGAGTAAATTGCTCCAAATAATACAAGCTGTCTGCTGCACTTGCTTTACTCTCCACTCCTTGTTCAAATGCTTTTATAAAAGGTCTATATTGCAGTGGATCGCCATCAAAGATTGGGATGTCTCTTGGTGGCAGAGTCATTGATCTTTGTTGATTCATAAGTGCTGCTGTAATTTCTGTTTGACGACTCATGATGGTGAGCAACTCTCCAGACATTTGTAGAGAAGAGGGTGCTTGAGGTTGCCTTTCATTTTGTTTACATTTTTCCTTTGTAACAATCTTACTTTCACCTTGTTCCACTTGATATGGTTGCTTTGTTATATATGGATTATGTTCTTTAATTTTTGGATACTGCTGTATAACTTGCTCATAGTTTCCCACTGGGGGATACTGTTGGGTTCTGGTTGATGCATTCCATTGTTTTGATCTTACAACAGCAGGCTTGTGTTCCATAAATGGTGTTTTTGATTTCTGGTTTAATTGTAACATTTGCATATCCTGTTGATGATTACTGATGAATTCTGGGGCAGTGGGATTTAAATTTGGTTTAAATAACTCTCGTTTGCCATTGCATGAGCGCTTTCCAGTTAAGGATGCTTGTGACTGACCCCTTTCCTTTGCGCTATAGATGTCCATTTTTGCTTCAGTCGCTGCTAATTCAGCTTCCAAGTCAAGCATCTCCTTTCTTCTCCTCCACTTTGCTTCTTCCTCTTCAATAGCATGCCTCTCCTTTAATACTTTAACGCGGGCCAATACTGCAGCTCTTTCTGCTGCAGCCTCTAGCTTAGCCGAAGAAGCATTGGACTTTGCACTTCTGTTACTACTTATATTTGAGATGCTGTCTTCAGGAGAGAGCTCATCATTTTCACCATTTTCATTGTTATTTTCAGTATTGTTACACATATTTTCTTTGGTTTGTGTATTTGGATTCATTTGAGTTTCATTTTCATTTTGGTTAAGCCATTGATTGACACTGGAAAAACACTCATTATTTGATATCATTTTGGCTTTAAACCATATGTCATGCTTGTCACCCTCCTCAACAGACAATAAACCCATCAATGAATCATGCACCTCTTTAGCATCATCACATATCCTTTTAAGTTCATCAAAGGCAGTTAACACTTTTACTTTATCACCTTCAAAAATTAAATCATTTATTTGACTTCTAATGTTCCCTGCTTTATTCAATTTACACTTCCTAATATGTTGCAGTTTATCAATCCTTTCAACCAGGGCCTTTTCTGTTAATTTAACAATACGTTTTTTAACTACCACACCATTTTGTTCATTTTCCGGTTGCATATCCGTGTCCAACGCGCACGCTTCCATGGTACGTGAACGCAACGCAAAGTTCAGTTCAGGTGAGCTCAAAAGTAGGCCAAAAAGAGTCGCGTGACTCGACGCAAACCCGACGCTTCAATATTCCAACGCGTGCGACGCTTCAACATTCACCAATGCATTGGATTTTTATTTATTTTTAATGTGTGCACACAATCAGACCATCGATGGTGTAGCGCTACACATACCTTTCGTTGGGCGCCTTTATTGTAAATCCACAAGACGGTCAAGTCTGAGGTGCGGTGCTCCACTGCTGGGCCGGGTCCGATATCCAGGGTCCACGCTTGGGTCCGCGGAGTCTGCAGCGTCACCACGCTCCTCCAGATTAGCCACGTTCACAATAACCGCTAGCTGTGGCTGTTGTTTTGCCTCTTATCACGGGCCGATCCTCCACACAAGGGCAGGCTCACTCGTCCCACACAGCAATCCAAGGGTAGGTCTGCTGTTCGAGTTCCAAAGCCAGACCAATCGGGCAGGTTTTTGACAATGTGACAGCCAACCTAGTATTGGACTAGTGAAGTGTTGCCACTAGCATTAGGTCCGACGCGCCGGGTGGCTATGTTACTACCTTTGCTTCTTGAGGGTCATCAAAAGAGTCCATAGGCGAAATACAGTGCCAAAAAAGGAATTCAATATTTATTCAATATAATTCATAAGGTTTAAAAGTTCAATAAAAGCCCAAAACAATGTAACAAAGGTCCACCAGAACGGTCAAAAACCTGTGTGCCCTTCCGGGACAACACCTGTCGCCATCTTGGTTACCTTCGTTTATATAGAAAATATGACAGCGCCACCACGTGCAGAGGCCATGTAGTACACACATTTTATACCATTCAAATTCATTAAATTGCCCTTATTTGGCTCCTATACATGTGTTCCTACACAACTTGAGTCAATAACTATTAAAGACTAGAGCATGCCATATTTGTATGTGACTGATTATATTGTTTAGGAGAATTGCTTTAAATTAATAAATATAGTATTTATAAAGCAAATGTTTGTGAGTGTTTTGGGCTATTTTTCTGTATATCCAGGTAAAGTGTTCTTTTCTGGGGAATTCAGAATATCTGTTTAACTGAGTTTGAAGCACAGAAAACCCCCTGACCCACGGAAAACCCCTAAAAATTGGGGGGGGGGGGACTGAAAATTTTTCGCGCGCGAGCTGGAAGTGTGTCCTCTTTTCAGAGAAACAGAACATGGTCACCCTAATGTATAAATGCCTTAAATAAGCTTAGATAACTGCACTCTTAGGGTTGGTAGGGTTAGTGTGGTTGGTAAGGTTAGCAGTTTTAGTATGGCTAGGGTTGGTAGGGTTAGTAGGGTTGGCAAGGTTGGTAGGGTTAGTGTGGTTGGTAAGGTTAGTAGGGTTGGCATGGTTAGGGTTGGTTAGGGTTAGAGTTAGTAGGGTTACTGTGTTAGGGTTGGAAGGGTTAGTAGGGTTACTTTGTTTTGTAGGTTTGGTATGGTTAGGGTTAGTAGGGTTAGTCGGTTTACTTTGTTTAGTATGGTTGGTATGGTTAGGGTTAGTAGGGTTAGGGTTGCTTCCTTGAGGAAGTCCACATCTTTCCACACACTCTCTCTGTAGCTGCAGCTGGAGCTCAAACACTGTAAAACTACTTTCCAACAGTATGTAGTAATACTGGAGGGTTTCAGGTTAACATGTTTTGAACTAGACACTGATCCTGAACCAGAATAATGAAACAGAAAGTTCCACCCTGTAGGTTGACAGGATTTGGTTGCTTCTGTTTGTTTTGTGTGAAAACCTGAAGGTCTGAATCTGTGTTTTTGAGGCTGCTGTGGATTTAAAGCAGAAAAACTCAACCATGGCAGTGACCACTTATATGTCTTTCAGCATAAAAATAATGCCATATGAATATGCTATCGAGATTTTACCGAATAGATTTTCTCCAGAGTGAATCTTCAAGCCGTGGCTTTTGGTTGATGTTTAGCTCTTTGAGTTTTGTGCAGACCATAACATCTCAACAGAACAAGCAAATTAAGTTTTGTAATGTTTTACTATCACTGGGGTTAGTCAGGACTTTCACAATAAACTGCATAAATAATGTGGAGAGACTAGAAAATCACTGATGGTCCATTCTCTTCTATGTGTTTCTATTGTTTGTAAATATGCTTGTTACATCAACTAATGCCAACTGATTGTCTAAATATTAATATTAATGCAAACAAAATGTGTCTGCATGAATATGAATGATCTACTGATAACTGTTAGTACTATCTACTAATAGCTGATATTCTGATGGTCTGACTACTGTGACTTCAGCCCCATGGTTACCTCATCTAACCTCCTCAAAGACTGTTCCAACTTTTATTGGAATCTAAAAGGCTCTCTGTCCTACCACACGGTTTAGTTCCTCTGCTATTGTAGCTGTTGGTTTTCATACACTGTTTATGGTTTGGTCCAAAAAATAAAGAACATACCATTATATACACCTTTAGACTACTTTTCATGATCTCCAAATAGAAAGTTCTCTGATGTTTCTTGACTAAGCAGTGGAGGCTGGATGAGGAATGAAGGAACCACAAAGAACACAGTGATGGAGGAAATCTGTTTGCTTTGAGTGATTTGGTGAAATGCTTGCATGACCACGACGCTACATTTCTGCTCTTGTTGTGACAGAAGCAGCTCTATTTGGTGTATGTCTAACAGACCAAATTTAAACCCTGGTGTCCCACAATGGAAAGCAAACAGAATTCCACCTCCTGTGGAAGGGAAAGACTCAGAGATGACTGTTCTAGACTCAGGTATACACGGCTGCAAACAGATGCAATAAATCTGAATATCTGTCGTTTATATGTGAGGATCCTGCACTAGTCCCTATTGCTACATCAAAAACTTCATTTCAAGCGAGGTAAAACTATTTTCCAGTCATGTTTAATATCAAATGAAAGTAGATGGAGGACTGCTGGGGAACTTTAATGTTCAGATGGTTGTCCTGAGCTCCAGCACTGTTAAGGTTTAATCAGGTTTGTGCACCTCTTCATCATTTGCTCAGATCTGGTTTGTATTATTCCACCATTAAAATGACTGATTAAAACAAATGGTCATCTCAGTATGAATCTATTTGATCAGACAGATCAGCAAACAGTTTGTAGTCACCTCCATCTGGTAGCGTTTACTGAGGTGTGTGTGGTAAACAAACTAAGAGCAGAGCTACAAACAGTGTCTCTGAAAGGTTCTCCCTGCAAGTTACCTCAAGTTTAAGCACTGAACTTTATTTATTTCTCTGTTCTGTGCAGTTCTGAACAGAGAAATAGTTAATGTTCTTCTCGTTTTTAATCCTCTACTCAGCTGTCATGAAATGGATGTACGTCCTGCTACTTTCCCATCTAGTAAGTTAGAGAAAATGAATGGAAGGAAACTATCATTTTTAGTAGTTTACATGATAATAAGAAGCTGGTGATGTGTATACTCTACAGTAGTGTGTTCTCAATGAAGTAGTTTGGTGAATAACAGATCTAATGCCTGTACAGATATGAGGTGCAGCAAACACAAAGCCAAAGCCACAGAATATTAGCTCTTTGTGTGAGGTTTTTAATATGCAGTAGGTCAGACAGGAGTGAACTTTTCTGATTCAGCTGCTGACAAACCTGGTGGTGATGGATAAGTAGGGAGGATTACTGAGTTTAGATGATAGAGCCAGCAGACTGGATCTTTGCTGAGGTGAGAGTGGGAGGAAAAGGCCATTTAAAGATACCTTAGGTCAGGGTAAAGATCTGTTGGGTGATGGTATCTTCAGGAGTCTGACACCTACTGTGGCTTTAAGGAATAGTTTAAAACTTCATCTACTGAGCTTACATATGGAACGTATGCAGAGTTAGTAAAACAAAGCTCACACAAACCACAGTATCGCAAACATTATATGTTAGAGTAAAAGAATGGTATAAATAAATGCATATGTAAACACTCAACAAAAATCTAAACCAACACTTTTGTTTTTGCTCCTATTTTTTATGAGATGAACTCAAAGATGTAAACTTTTTCCACATCCACAATATCACCATTTCTCTCCAATATTGTTCACAAATCTGTCTAAATGTGTGATAGTGAGCACTTCTCCTTTGCTGAGATAATCCATCCCACCTCACAGGTGTTCCATATCAGGATGCTGATTAGACACCATGATTAGTGCACAGGTGAGCCTGAGACTGCCCACAATAAAAGGACACTCTGAAAGGTGCAGCTTTATCACAGCACAATGATCCTGCTCCAGCCCTTCTTCCCCCTTCTTCCTCCTCCTTTCTCCCTTGGGTCCTGATCTGTTTCAGTTTTGACCTTCTCTGTGGCTCCCTCTGTCTGTCTGTCTCCCTGTTTCACCTGTCTGCATTCTGCTACCTGCTCATTACTGCTATGAGTGTCAGCTGCAGAAATCAGCTCACTCAGGACACCTGTTCACAACCACCTCTTACAGTATGAAGCTCAGCTCATTCAGATACACCTCACTGGATCATAATGACTCTCATCCCCACTTTTGGACTCTTTCTCCCTCCTGGCTTTCCCCCCCACATGCGCTCTGATCTTCTCCCAGGTTCTCACCAGCCTGTCTTTTTTCCTGTCTCGTCTCCGTCTGCCCCTGGATTCCCTAACCCTGTCTTTCCCCTCTGTTGTCTATGCCCCCATCTTGTCAGTACCCCCCATTAGCTTAGTTTTGTTATTCAGTTTAGTTTTGTAGATTTCCTGTTTTATATTCATAATGTTGGTTTGTAGAGTTTAGAGTAGTTTGGTTTAGTTCTGTGTCCCCAGTTCAGTTCTCCATTTATGTATTGATTTAGTTTTCTGGTTTAATAAAACTCTTTCCTGTATTCACTTGTCTGCCAGTTTCTCTGTGTCTGTGATTGTGTTCTCCATCTCCCCCTGTAGCGTATAGAATCATCAGCTGTACCTTCTGTTCAGTGCTAACATGCTTAAACTCCTGCATAGAACATGGTAAACCTTATACCTGCTGAACATGTCCATGATAGCTCTGCAGTACTGAACATGTTAGCATCTGATGATCAGAGACCTGCTGTGTTGGAATCTAACCAGGTACTTTTACTCAAATACTCTACTTTTGTACAGATAAGAGCTGCTTGAACTGAACATGAGTCCTTTTTTTCTTTTCATGATATTTTAAACTTTTTAGCTCTCAGTGGGAAATATGATGCTTTTACTTCACTATTTCATCTGCCACCTTTAGTTACCCAGCTGATTATTTTTGTGCACAAAACATGAGAAACATTTAAATCCAATCATCATTTAGAGCAGCTGTGACAGAATTTCTCAGAATTTTCATCATTTTATGGAAAGAAAAGTTACTCAGCATCACCACTGATCCATAAGGAAAACTGTCTTTAGCTGCAGTTGGATGTAAATGTGTTCAAAATAATCCTGACACCAATGAAGTGACAGAAAAATCCTGCTTTTATATGAATACATGATCAGTATTGTTCTATTTATTAGTACAACAGTCACAATGGATGTGTTCCTGAATGATGTTCTTTTACTTTTTATACTAACATTTTTATTGTAGTGCACACTTTTATTTCTTTTACGACCTTTTCTGAACCACACGTATAGCCTGAGATATCAGCACTTTAACCTAAATAAAGGACATCAATGCTTCTCCAGTCACTAGAAGTTTCACAGAGCTGTGGTTTGTTTTTGACTGTACCAAACAAAAAATAGCATCTCAACATTACAGTAGCTCAGTGTTTGGGGACCGGCTCATTAATACTGTAAAGCCGTTCTCTAAGGCACTGGATAAATAAAAGTACATTAGCCTGGTTCAGACTTTATGGTCCCTCCCAGGGTGACATTTAGCTCTGGAGATAAGGAGACTTGACATTTTGAATTCTGTGTGTTTAAGACAAAGGTCCACTCCTTATGCTAGAACGCTGTAGCTCCAATCCAGACGTTATTTCAGACGTTCAGCCCTGAAAGGGACAATCAGACGAAGACAATGAGAGAATTTAGTCAGAAGTTGAGACACATGGAAGGAGAGTTGAGTTTCAGCAGATTGAAAGGAGCAGAGAGGTTAGTTTGGGTAAAATAGAGGAAATGGGTTGAGGGTATTTAAACAGCCTGGGGGCAACCAGGTGGATGACATCCCAGAATAAACACAGAGTTTGAAAAAAAATAGGTGATTATGAGCTGATATTGATGCAGATACAGTAGATTGTCCTGCTACTGTTAGCAGCATTAATGCTGTTTATGGCTTCATTTACTGAACTATGCAGGACTTTATTGCTTTCATTATTCTGGTGCTCAGCAACACGATGGATGATTTATAGCTGGGATGGGGAGGATTTCCAGTCTATATTATGTAAAGCAACACATTTTAAACCCTGCTTCTCTAAACTTCCCTCCTGTCTCCTCTGACTGTTCCAGGAATTATATCATCTAAAACACACTGATGTACAGTCAGATATCTCTATCTCTCATCTCTCTGTTATTATCAGAGGATAAAGAAGTGATGAGATGCAGGTGATGCTTCCTGTATATCTCATATCTGCTGATGGTCTCTTTGTTCATGACTGTTGGTGATGAAGTGATCCTTTTGTAATGGACTTCTCGTTTCCAGCCTCCCTCTGTAATTACCGGCTCCTAAACCACGGCGTTGTCATCACGGCCCGGCTGTCGTCGTAAAAACAGGGAATAAAGTCTAATGTCCCCTTAACAGAATTTGGTTTAAAGTCCAGATTTGGATGTTAAAAGACAAAAACAGAAGAATTAACGCTAACAGGTTCAGGTCAGGGAGTTCAGAGGTTTAACCCAGCAGATACTGCAGGTCATAAAGCCCAGAAGTTCCCAAAAGGAGGGACATTCTTTGTTGGTGTTTTGTATGTTTTAAAAACTTAGAGGTGTAAATAAAAAGCTGTGAGAATATGAGCATGTTTTCTTGGGTCTGATGTGGCTAACGCTAGCACAGCTCAGCACTCTGTGGACATTAACAGATGGTGGAAACTTTAAGACTTGATCTGAAGCCAATAAACAGGAACTGTGAAGAGTTAATGTGTTTTCATGCTGCTGCAGTTCAGCCTAAACTCAGTTGTGTTCGTCCTTCCACTGTTGGCTTCTCTCCTGCTCTCTGTGCTCACATTTACTGTATTTAAATCCAACCAAACTTTCCATAGACATGAGGGAAGCTGGACAAAAAACAAAGACAAGTAGTGACATGGATCCCTGTTAGCTGTCTATTAGCTGTCTGCTAGCTGTCTGTTAGCTACCTGTTAGCTGTCTGTTAGCTACTGTTAGCTGTCTGTTAGCTACCTGTTAGCTGTCTGTTAGCTGTCTGTTAGCTGTCTGTTAGCTACCTGTTATCTGTCTGTTAGCTACTGTTAGCTGTCTGTTAGCTGTGTGTTACCTGTCTGTTAGCTACCTGTTAGCTGTCTGTTAGCTGTGTGTTACCTGTCTGTTAGCTACCTGTTAGCTGTCTGCTAGCTGTGTGTTACCTGTCTGTTAGCTACCTGTTAGCTGTCTGCTAGCTGTCTGTTAGCTACCTGTTATCTGTCTGTTAGCTACTGTTAGCTACCTGTTACCAGTCTGTTAGCTACCTGTTAGCTGTCTGTTAGCTGTCTGTTAGCTACCTGTTAGCTGTCTGTTAGCTGTGTGTTACCTGTCTGTTAGCTACCTATTAGCTGTGTGTTAGCTGTCTGTTAGCTACCTATTAGCTGTCTGTTAGCTACCTGTTAGCTGTCTGTTAGCTACCTATTAGCTGTCTGTTAGCTACCTGTTAGCTGTCTGTTAGCTGTCTGATGCAGCTTTTTTTTAACAGGATAATTATAGACCCTTTAATGACTCACGTCACGAATGACGTCACAGCTTTAGCTGGAGGCAAAAGAGGCAGCCTGCGGCCGTGACCGAAAGGAGAAAGACTGAGGGACTCGGCTCTATCAACTTTTCTAAAATGTCGTCCTGCTGTGTTTTTGGATGCCAGAATAGGAGGAATGACATTGGCGAACGCAAATTAAAGTTTTATAGGATTCCACCGAACACTCGTGCTCAGAGGGAACGAAGACAGTTGTGGTTAAATGCACTGAGGCGAAAAGACTGGACAGAGACGGTCAGCTGCAGTCAATTCCAGCCATTTTCAGTACAAAAAATCGCTAATATTCTATTTGTAAATAAAAAATATTCAGTTCAATTCAATTCAGCTTTATTCCAGACACTGGGTCCAAATACACACACCATAAGAACAAGGACACAACAAGACACAGAAAAAATACAATCAAAAACAATAACCCGTTAAATATGACGAGAAATACAGGGAATATTGGACGCGCATCGCGAGGTGCATTTCCTTGAAAATGACCAATTTGTGGATTTTATACCGACTTCAAGACATGTTTTGGATAAAATAGTTTACTGGCTTGTGTTGTCTGGATGTAAAAGGTTGGATTATGGCCGTTTTTTGTGGAATATTTTCATCTGTGTGTAATAATGAACCCGGAAATGTGAGTCGCGCTGTGTGCGTTGAAGCCGTGTATAGAGAACGGATGGATGAATATTTGTTTTTGTCGGACAAATGTGTTTATATTACCCGCTGTGGTAATCACATCTGAAAGTGGTTTATACCGGCGGATTCATGAGAATCTAAGCTTTCCATCGGTGTATAGTGTTTGTATAATCGTGTTTGCAGCCTTCAGACATTCTTTAAATTCCTATGCAAATTAGTAGGTGTACCGCCGGTGGTACACTGAAGTTTAACGGGTTAAAAATGCTCGAGTTTGCGCTGCAAACTCCCAGCGCAAACTATATACTCCCAGTCCTGCTTGACTTCTCGCTCCGCTTTTGCCTCCAGCATAAGCCCCGCCCACAAAAAACGTCACAATGTTTGTAAACAAATAAAGGGTCTATTGCTAAAACATTATTCTGTATATTTAATGTTCAGAGCCTCTGCAGGATCAGACTCTTTAAAGTTTCCTTCAGTCATCATCACATTTTCACAGACTTGTGATGTTGTCTATTTTATTCATCTATTTGATGTTTTTTCGTTTTACTGTGTATTTATTTTAAATAGTGCAGTTCTTGCATAGGAAAGGGGCATTTATTTGTTTATTTATCACTGTTTTTAGTTTTGTTGCTATTATTATTATTAGTAGTAGTAGTATTTAATCCTATTTTATTTTATTATAGTTGTTATTTTTTCTTTAATATAAGGCTTTTTGTTGTATTTATTATTTCATTGGCATCAGCTGGTGTTTGTTGTATTGATTTATTTATATTGATAATCATATCTGGCATTTTGTCCATTTTCTTCACTTTTCTAAAGTGTTTTTTTCTTTCTGTTTGGCCTCACAGGCCTTCTGCTGAAGTGTTTCTGAGAATTCGTTTCTTTTTTCTCCTTTATACATAAATATAAATGTAGTCATAAATAAACATAATTAAGGGAGTTATCGTATTATTTGTATCACTGCATAATTTCTCCTCCTGAGCTAAGCTAGCATGCTAACCAGCCCCCAGCAGAGCAGCAAGAAAGGCCTTTTATTTGAAGAGCTCAGCACAGGTTCACATCAGGAACCAATTACCTCCAACTACTTTCCTCTGAAAGCAGCAGAAGAACCCCCAAACTCCAGCCTTCTCCTGAGTCCATCCCCCACTTCTTTCTTTCTCTTACTCCCTGACCAGCCTCCCTGCTACCTACCTCCTTCCTTTATTCTTCCCCCTCTCTCCCTCCATGGCCAGGCCTCCCGACTGTACCTCTCCCTCCTCCATCCCTCCTTTCCCTTTTTTATTCCTCCCTCCTTCTTTCTCCTCCTCCCTCTCTGGCTCCTCTCTCTCCATCTAACCCTCCTTTTCCTTCCTGTCTACCTCCCTCTCTCTGCTTTCACTCATTCCTCTCCCACCCTTTCCTGCCTGCTAACGTTATATTTTTCCTCCTAATTTTCACACATTTCAGAACATCTCTCCAGCTTCTCATAACCTTTCCTTCCCCTCTGCTGGGTCTTTCTGCAGCTCTCTTACGTTTCGTTTCCTCCCACTTCTATCATTATTCCCTGCAGCTCCCTCTGCTTCTCACCAAGTCCGTCTTCCTCTTCTCTCTCCTTACATTTAAAACAAAAACATTTACAGATTAAAGATGCACAATGCTCTGCTAAACTAATCATTTCTACCAGTTTAGCAGCGGGTTAATGTCACCACAGATCTGATTTAAACCTCCAGAATACAGAGTTCTACCTACTACTGTCAGTACCACTACAGTACTACTGCTGAGACCTTCTGGCCAGCCTTCTACTGCAGTGATGATTGGACTGAACGGGGCTGTAGGGATCAGGTCTGGGTGTTTCTGGTCCAGCTGTAACCCGTAATAAATGAGGTTTGGTAGGTTTTAGGATTGAATTCTTTTTTCACGTAGGCCCAGCTGGTATTAGATAGCTTGTTGTTTGTTTCAATAATTGCAGTTAATGTTGAATACTGTTTATTGAACTGAGTTGAATCCTTTAGACAGCACTGACTGCAAAGTTTATTTTCCAGCAGTGAATGCTGCAAACAGATGACGTGACGTTTAGCGTGTCTCAGCTTGCATTTTTTTCTTCATTGCATAAGATGGCGTGCTTCAAAACTGATCCCATGCAGCGTCACACGGATTGCAAGAGAGATTTTATTAGATCCATCTGAAGTGGCACCATCTCGTGTTTATCCTCATTAGAAGTAATCTGTAGCATCGTCACGTTTCTTCACAGCACAGCAGACAATCATTAGGAGTTCAAATCTAACATTATATTAGCCTTAAACAATAATTATCTCACTAAAAAATACAAAATAATCATCATGTCAGCATAGCTCACTTAACTCTTATTATTTTTCTTATTATTTTTTAATTCTCTCAGCCAGACAGCTTCTTTCAGGTCTTCTTGTTTTTTCCACCAGTGTGAGGTCTCCTACTGTAGAATATTCTCTGCTGCATGTCTGTAAAGATCGTCTCCACCAGACTGACTCCCACCTAAGACAAGGACCATATTTCTTTAATTATATCATTTCCTATCAAACCATTCCTCCACTATTTCTGCCAGAGAATGATTCTGCTGTGAAGACACCACAAAGTCTTCTTGTTCCTCCAGAGAAAAGGTGGCATCATGCTGTTCGTTCTAATAATCAGATCTCCCCATGTCTCCTCATCAACTGGAAGCTGAACAGAGTTTTTAGGGAATGTTCAGAGAGCTTCTAGAGTCCAACCTGGGAAACTCATAATATGTAAAAATACTGCTGGAGTTAGCAGGAACTGAAAACAGTAAAGGGAGTCCTAACGGTGTAATCTAAGGGGTTCTGACTCATAATTGTCATGAATTAGGCAGTAGAACCCATGCAGCAGGCACAGACGGGCAGATGAATGAATAAGAAATTTATTGATCAGTAAAATAAAACATGAGGGTTCTTCATAAGGGAGGCATAGGAAAAAGCATAATGGGGGAACTAAACTGAACCAAACTAAGAGCGGGCCTGACGGCCAAGGCAAGAGCTAAACATAAACTAAACTAACTGAAAAGGTGACTCACTGAATGTCCGGGGGTTTAGGAGAGGAGGAGGGAGCAGAGCTGGGGGAGCCAGAGGTGGGGTTGTGGCGATGGTCGAAGGGGCAGGCAGTCCTGGGGCGGGTGGAGGAGGGAAGACAGAACCAGCAGTGTAACCTAAGAAGGCTGAGTTCAGATAGTAATGTGCATATGGCGGTGAGTGGCAAGAATCCGGCATGAGGCATAAAGCAGGGCTTGAAACATGGAGCAGAGTCCAGACAGTGAAATGAATGCGACGGCGTGCAGCTTGCAGAGTTCGGAGTGCTGAGTACAGAGTGCAGAGAACTGAGTGCAATGATCCAGCACTGAGGAGTGGAGAGAACTGGGCTTTATGCAGTGCTGGCCCGGTCGGGGTGCCGGTGGGCGACTTCGGAACCCGAGGGATGGGCGGGCTAGGACCGGGTGGGTGGGGGGGACAATGTTGGAGGACGGTCCAAGGGCTGGAAAGGTTGGAGCCGGGCAGGCTGAAGGCACCGCTCCGGAGGACGACCCGGGGGCTGGACAGGTCGGGGCCAGACAGGTGGGAGGGACCGCTCTGGAGGACGGCCCGGGGGCTGCACAGGGAACTGATGGCCGGGCCGATGGAGGTCCTCTGGAGGCCGGGCTGTGAACCGGCAGCAGAGCCAACGGGGACCTTCCGGAGGACGGGCTGGAAACCGGCCGCTGGACCGACGGGGACCCCCCGGAGGCCGGGCAGGGAGCCAGCTGCTGGACCGACGGGGACCCTCCGGAGGCCGGGCTAGGAACCAGCAACTAATCCAACGGGGACCCTCTGGGGGTCGGACTGCTGGCCGGGCTGGAAGTCGGCGGCGGCTGGACCCCTCTGGGGGCCAGACCGGTGGCCGGGCTGGAAGCCGGCGGCGGCAGGACCCCTCCGGGGGCCGGTCTAGAAGCCGGTGGCTTTGGGGGGAGGCACTACTCCTCCTCAAGGCTGCTGTGGAGGGGCTATGCCCCCTCCAGGCTGCCGAAGAGGTGCTATGCCCCTTCAGGGGCTCAGGGGAGGCGTTATGCCTCCTCAGGACTCAGAGGGAGACGCTACGTCTCCTCAAGGTTGCTGAGTTGGAGCTATTCTCCCTCAAGACTGCCGAGGAGGTGCTACGCCCCCTCGAGGGTTCAGGGGAGGCGTTTCGCCTCATCGAAGCTGCAGAGGAGGCATTTTGCCGCATCAAAGCTGCAGAGGAGGCGGGAAGCCTTAAATAGGATTCGGGGGAGGCGTTACGCCTCGACAAGGCTGCAAGGGAGGCGGAGCGCCTCTTACAGGATGCAGAGGAGGCAGAGCACCTCCTTAAGGCTGCAGATGGAGCTTTTAGCTCTTTGAAGACTGCAGGGGGAGCCTGTTGCTCCTTCGATGCTGTAGGGGGAGCCTGTTGTTCCTTTGACGCTGCAGGGGGAGCCTGTTGCTCTTTTAACACTGCAGGGGGAGCCTTTTGCTCCTCCAAAACTGCAGGAGAGGCAGGGAACCTCTTTAAGGCGGCGGGGGAAGCTCTTAGCTTCCTCAAGGCTGTGGGGGGAGTGCTAAGCTCCTCTAAGGCCACGGGGGGAGCGCTAAGCTCCTCTGAGGCCACGGGGGGAGCGCTAAGCTCCTCTAAGGCTGCGGGGGGAGTGCTAAGCTCCTCTAAGGCCGCGGGGCCCGTAAGGGCCAAAGACGGGGCGATGGCCCCCACAAGGACGGGAGATGGGGCAATGGCCCCCTTCAAGGAGAGAAGACGGGGCAATGTGCCCCACAGGAACTGAAGATGGGGCAATGGGCCCCTCATCCGGAGGGAGTGAGGCGGCTCAGGGCCTCTCCTCAGCCAGAGGGAGTGAGGAGGCACGGGGCCTCTCCTCAACAGTGACTACTACCTGCTCTGGAGTTGAGGATGTGCAGAAGCCCTCTGGAGCAGGACCCAGGGAGCCACAGCGCTTCCTGGCGCCGTGCCTACGGCGACCAGGTTTCTGCACAGGGGGTGCTATGGATAACGGAGAAACATGATCGGGATGGCTGCAGAGAGGAGTGCTAGCGACCGATGGGTCAGCTAGCTCAGACAGACTGGTGGGCTGCTCTATGGTCAATGGGGAAACAGGGCCCGGTTGGCTGCCAAGGGAGCCACTGGAGAAGGAAGAGGCGAGCCTTTCTATGGTTGCACCAGCAGCCTCGAGCCCCTTGAGGTATGCCATGATTGTTTCTTGGGCCTCAGGATCTCTCTCAAGATCCTGAGACTCGTCACAGCCAGTCCAGGTAGCCTCGAGGAGCCCCAGGCCAAGAGAGGCCTTAATGACAGCGGAGGGTGCCTCAGTCCCCATCACACCAAGACAGTGTAATCTAAGGTTTTTATGTCATAACAGTGTAATCTAAGGGGTTCTGACTCATAACGGTGTAATCTAAGGGGTTCTGACTCATAACGATGTAATCTAAGGGGTTCTGACTCATAACGGTGTAATCTAAGGGGCTCTGACTCATAACGGTGTAATCTAAGGGGTTCTGACTCATAACGGTGTAATCTAAGGGGTTCTGACTCATAACGGTGTAATCTAAGGGGCTCTGACTCATAACGGTGTAATCTAAGGGGTTCTGACTCATAACGGTGTCATCTAAGGGGCTCTGACTCATAACGGTGTAATCTAAGGGGTTCTGACTCATAACGGTGTAATCTAAGGGGCTCTGACTCATAACGGTGTCATCTAAGGGGCTCTGACTCATAACGGTGTAATCTAAGGGGCTCTGACTCATAACGGTGTCATCTAAGGGGTTCTGACTCATAACGGTGTAATCTAAGGGGTTCTGACTCATAACGGTGTCATCTAAGGGGCTCTGACTCATAACGGTGTAATCTAAGGGGCTCTGACTCATAACGGTGTAATCTAAGGGGTTCTGACTCATAACGGTGTAATCTAAGGGGTTCTGACTCATAACGGTGTAATCTAAGGGGCTCTGACTCATAACGGTGTAATCTAAGGGGTTCTGACTCATAACGGTGTCATCTAAGGGGCTCTGACTCATAACGGTGTAATCTAAGGGGCTCTGACTCATAACGGTGTAATCTAAGGGGCTCTGACTCATAACGGTGTAATCTAAGGGGCTCTGACTCATAACGGTGTCATCTAAGGGGTTCTGACTCATAACGGTGTAATCTAAGGGGTTCTGACTCATAACGGTGTAATCTAAGGGGCTCTGACTCATAACGGTGTAATCTAAGGGGTTCTGACTCATAACGGTGTCATCTAAGGGGCTCTGACTCATAACGGTGTAATCTAAGGGGCTCTGACTCATAACGGTGTAATCTAAGGGGCTCTGACTCATAACGGTGTAATCTAAGGGGTTCTGACTCATAACGGTGTAATCTAAGGGGTTCTGACTCATAACGGTGTAATCTAAGGGGCTCTGACTCATAACGGTGTAATCTAAGGGGTTCTGACTCATAACGGTGTAATCTAAAGGGTTCTTACTCAGACTTCCAGTGACTTTGGCTCACATTCCACCTGTCTGTGAAACCAAATTAGTCAGTGATTCGATTGAAACTAAGTTTGCATCTTAAAATCACAGGTTTGGCATTGGAACATATTAAATGTGCACCGCAGGCATGCATGTGGTCCGTGTGGCAGTAGAACACGCTAAGCGGTGCCATGTCTGTGGTTACAGTCTAGCGGTGTAGTTCCATGTCAACATACTACTAGTGGCATGGCTGTGGTAACCCTCACACTCTGCCTCTCTGTCTTTATTCCTCCTCTCTGTCTTTATTCCTCCTCTCTCTGTCTTTCTATTCCTCCTCTCTCTGTTTTATTCGTCTTCTGTCTTTTCTCCTCTTTCTGCTGATGTTTTTTCCTCTTTATGTCATGCCGTCTTCTGCTGCCTTTGACTGAGTTTTATTTAGTGTTTGCAGATGTCTGTCGTGTACAGTGTCCTTTACATCCATGTGTTTGCAGGTTTCTGTTCTGTTGCTTCATGTCTGTTTGCATGAACATCTGGATATATTTTACTGCAAACTTTGCAGTATTTGATGGATCTTTATAGTGATAGTAGTCATCTATAGCAGAGGATGGAACATCACCGGCTGCCTTTTCTATTCTCTGCGCTAGGTTTTATTTAATATGAAAGTTCCTCATGTCGTCGGAGCATTTGTGCTCAGGTGAATTTAATATTTCCTGATAGTTCTCGAACACACCATTGAACTGTGTTGACTCCTATTTAAAGCTCCTGTAGCATCATGACTGCCTTCTGTCTGCCCTCCACATGGACTCTCTGAGACTCTGAGGGAGGTGATGATTGTTCAAAGCTTGGTGACTGTTTTAAAGTTCTTTCATATTCACATGAAGTGTTTAATGTGCATTTCTTTAGCAATCCATTGGTGTTTAGCTGAGGTTTAAAAAGTTTGTCTGTGTTTGGCCACTGTGGATGCTGCCAACCAATGCTTTCCCACATCATTTTTCTTATCATTGGAATATTTTTCCATGTGTTGCTGAGTTACCCCAAGGTTAGTTTAGCATGTTTGGAAACAGTTTAAGTTGCATATTGAAGTTTTAGAGAGCAGCAGAAACAGCCTGTACATCTAATATCCTCCTGAGAAGCAGTCAGATGTTCTCCAGCTAGCTGCTAACCCTGCTGGTGTGATGTCTGGTTAGCAGTGTCCAGAAAAACAGTAGAACGGCAAACACAACCAAAGCAATGAGATGGAAGATGCTGAAAAGAGCTGCAGAGTCAGCAGGCGTACATCCAGTCATCGGATTCCTTGTGTAATAACAGGAAAACACTGTGTAGATGGCAGCTTTAATGATACGATGGCGGTTACAGGATTACATGCGCTATGTGCACCAACTCCATCCTATTACAGCAGGTAGGCAGTCTCTCCTGTACTCACATTCCTGGATAAAGGGCTGTTTGTTTTAATGGCAGAGGGAGGATGTGGATCTACCACCCGCTGAGGTGAGCTGCTGACTCCTGCCGTTCTCAGGCATTGTGTGAAGAAAATTAGCCTTTAAAACTCCACATTAGAAACAATCAGCTCCACTAACTTCATGTTCACGCCACACTAACAGCTGGAGATCTGTCAGGATTCTGTCAGTTTGGCCAAAGAAAATCCAGGTCAAGTTGTAATTTCAATAACAGCAAATCCCGTTCCGAAATCGCGCGAGACCTCACGCCAAAACACCGGTCTTGGCGTGAGGTCTCACGCGATTTCGCGAGCTATTGCGCGACTTCGGAACGAGATTTGCTTTCTAGCGTCCTGAGATTTGGATACAGACCACAACAAAGAGCGATCGCCAGGTAATGTGGAGGTTTTCGTTCACTTCTCATCTCTAGTATGTTGTGGGACACTCATTGAGACTATCTGAGCCGGTCAGTGTGGGGAAAAAGCACGTTAGGGCGAACTTTGACGCGGGGGGGGAAATTGCCCCATACTTCTCGCTAGCTGAGCTGCTAGCTGAGCTGCTAAGCTGCCTGCCTGGCTAAATACTGGAGCTATGTGGAAAATTCATTTCTCCATCACTCACATGTATGAAATGACATGAAAACAGACCCCAGGTTGAAAAAAACCGAAGTTCCCCTTTAATATTGTGTGTTTTCCTGCAGTTATTTTAATCCAGCTTCTATCTGTTGTGTGTTGTGTTGTGGCTGCGTGCACGTGTGTGTGTCTATCTGTTGTGTGTTGTGTTGTGGCTGCGTGCACGTGTGTGTTTGCTCTGCAGCATGGTTAGTGTGATTTATAGGGAAGTTGCAGACGGTGGAGAGACTCTGGTTTCAGCTTTGAAGTCTCAGCGACCGCAGAACCTCTGGCTAACACACACACACACACACACACACACACACACACACACACACACACACACACACACACACACACACACACACACACACACACACACACACACTCATAGACGACCTGATGATTAAACACACACTCTCAGTTCCTCTGCCAGAATCCTGAAAGAAAAATGAAAAAAAGAGGAGTCAGCATGGAGAGATGTGACAGACAGAGAGAGGGATGGTATAGAGAAGGAAAGGAAAGGAGAGGACAGATAGAAAGGCTCTAAAAAAGAGGAATGGAGGCTGGGAGGGAAGAGGAAATGGTCCCGGCCCAGAGAGGTAAAAGAACCCCTTGTCTGCTTCAACAAAGTCACATTTCAGCTCTTTAGTTTGGTCTCTTTAGTCTCCAGCAAATCCAGGACAGCCTTTGTACATAAGATGAGATAAAATAATTGAAACTGAACTTATTCAGAGATCTTAACCTGCAGACATTGTGGTGATGTGAATCAAAGAAAGTCTAATAAAACACGTTTGAGTGATTTTGGAGAAAACAAGTTTTTCTTAGAAAAAAAACACAAACGGAAAATTATTCTCCTCTGAAATCAGTACTTTGTTCAGCATCTTAGGACTTTTCTTTACATTCAGTAAACGCTTTGTTGTATATTAGTAGTAATATGAAGTTTAGGCTCATTTCTTCTGTGCAAATCTTCACATTTACAGACTTTGAAAGGTTGAAATGCTGCTGCTGCTTTCTTTAGATCTTACTAAAGACTTTCATTGGAATAAAACCCAAGGAACCACACCTGAACCAAGCTCTGGTTGACTCAGACCTACGTATTTCAAGATCTTTCTTTCTTATTTTGAAAACTAATTCTTAGTCCAATGGTTTCCACAGTTTTCCCTAACTTTACAAAGGTCTGGTATCAGAGAATCAGTGAAAACCGTAAAGCAGTCCACTTATCCAGTTACCTCCATGTGTGACTGTCAGATGGTTGTTCTCCAGCTGGTCCATGGTCCAAAGGGGTCCAGTCTGGTGCTTCTGCTCCTGCATTCATCCCAACCGTCTGATTCAAATGTTCCATGGATGTTTGGTGGATGTTCTTGAGGAACTTTTCTATGAAGCAGAACGTTCTTAAATCAACATTAAAACTGTTCTCCAGATGTTATGGAGGTGTCAGATGACAGAATATTTTTATACAGAAGGTTTTAACGTGTTCCTGTATTCTAATATGTTAAAAGTAGAATGTTTGACGTTTTGGCTGAGGAACACGTTATGGAAACAAAGATAACAAAGAAAAGATGTTCTCAATGCAACATTAAAAAGCATTTTCAAGATGTAATCAAGTGACTGAACGGTTGTTTGTCTTAAATGAACAAAGGTGGAACGTTCTGGCTGCAATGTTCTCAGGAGGTTTGGTGAATGTTTTTGGAATGAACACATTATAGACTCTATAAAACATTCTCACAACGCTCCACAGAGTTCCATGAGAACAAAGGAAGAACTTTCTCAGTGGTCTAACAGCGTCATCACCAAACCTTTTAGAACATCTTCAGCTGTCCTACTGAAAGAAAACTTTAGGAGAACTTTGCAGGATTTGTCTGTAGACAGACCTAAGAGGGAAATTAAACTGGTCTAACATCATAAATCAGACTAAATGCTGTGAAATCTTCCTCTGGGATTACAAGAAATAACCAACATTACCTCATCAGACCAGCTGACCAATCACAGAAGAGAAGAGGGCCCTTGGTAGCAAGAGAAAAAGCTAGAATATGTTATTTTTTGTTTTGTTTTTTACATTAAAGCATGTAGATGTATTCTAGTTTGTGCACAAAATAAAACTAGAAACCTCTAAATGTGCATAATAGGGCTCTTTAAAGACCAGAAAGAGTAGAACATGTTCTCCAGTGTGCAGAAATAACCTGATGTGATTGGCTGTGAACTAAACATGGTCTCTCTAACATTATGAAATAAAAACATTTACCTTCTCAGCAGCACAGGACTCGCTCCACCGCATTAATACCAGGCCTCAAATCTAAACAGAGAACATCATTTCAGAGGAATGATGCCACTCCAACAGATTCCTTCACTGGAAATGAATTATGATGGTTCAGAAGTCGTTCCTCTGATGTGATGTCATGTCCTTCTGTAAACGACTTCTTAAACCAGAAACGAGCTAAAACAAACCCCAGGATCCACTGAAACAGAAAATAAATCAGTGTGTTTTACTGGTAGATGTATTCTAGAAGGCTCATCTGTCCTGTTTCCTGTTCTAGAAAAGAACTCTGGTTTAAATCTTTGTTAGAAAGCTCCGTTGGAAAGCTAATTCCGAGTAGTTATTAGAAGGTATTTTCAAAGGGCTATTCTAAGGATTGTACTTTAACAGAATGGTCCCATGGAAACATCCTGGGAACTGAATCTTTCTCACTTGTTGTGCAGTTGACGACATTAGTTCCAGCTATAGGAGAGGATTTATCCTGAACTCATCTCAGAGCTTTGTTTAATTAGATGTGTTTTTAGCTCAGTGTTTTCCTGGATGTTTGACCCAAACAATCCCTGCTGGCTAGAATAATAGATTTATATATCACAGAAGTAATTATTTACACTAGAAAATCCTTGTTTACTGGCACAGTTTAGTTCCTGAATGTGCATTAGTTTGTTTGGACTGAGAATGATTGTGTCCGGCTGAATGTATGTATTTATAGGGCTTCATTCAAGCTCTTTTGTTATTTCCTTCCAGAATAACCCACTGACCCATGGAGGAATATTATCACTACAGGACTCCTCAGATGGAAATGTTGTATAGCTCGTGAAAACACACATTCTGCTCCTGTGTGATGTTTTCCACAGCGTCATGACATGTTCAGAGTGTTACAGACTCCCTGCTGCATTAAGCTCTTAACAAAAAGCAAACATGTTGTAAAAATGAAGCAGATCAAGCAACGTGACAAAGTTTGACAGAAAAAAGGACGTGAGACATTCAGCAACTTCCACGCACAGGAAGAAAGCTGAGTCAAGCAGAGAGTCCTATGAAAACACGATTTACCGCCAAGACAAACAGCGAAGAGCCGATCGGGGAGGAAGAGACGCTAAGATGTGGAGATATTCCCTCTAAAAAACAGCTGCTCACTGGAACCACTGACCTGACAGTGATCCTGACTGCAGAAACATCATCTCAGTCCTTCTGCTGTTGTTCTGTCACGTTGTTCCTGAAGAGATCTCCATCCATGAACCACAACTTCAAGAAATTTAACCCATTACAGAGAAAACAGGGTTAGAGTTATTTCATCAGCTATTCAGGCTGCGTGAAAAAAAACAAGTTGTGACAGGAAAACGGAAAGATGGGAGTGCATGATATGGAAGTTTTTTCCAGATGTTTTACTCATCTGGATATTGGAGTTCTTGCATAGATCTTTACCTCAGATTACAGAAATAATACGGCAAGTATTCTGGCTAGACTTCAGCAAGCAGCTGGTGGACAACTGAGACACGACAGGTTCAAGAAAGAATGATTAAAAAGATGTAATTTATTCGTAAAAGAGGAATCATGGAGCAGGAGAGAAGGTGAAACAGAAAACCTCCCAGAAGGATGTTGGAGTCTGACTCAGCAGAAGGTTTACTGACTCGTGTCCACAGCTGGACGATAAAGGACGTTTTAGAAACTCTAAACATGAACATGTTTGAACTCTGACACTATAAAATGCACTTTTTTGTGTTTCAGCCACAGAAAACCAAAAGCTGCTTTCAGATCGCTTTTTGTGACACTGAGATCTGAGTGGAGCTCGGACCGCTGGAAAGATGAGTGTGTTTACCAGATCCTGATCACAGTTTACAGAGAGAGTGAACGGAGCGTTTATTCAGCTATCAGAGCAGCTGAAAGAACCCAAACTCACAAAGGAACAGTTTGCTGTTCATCTCTTCATGCTCCTCCATTTTCCTACATAACTTCAACAGGACAGTCAACGTCGTTCTAAAGACGGAATCTTCGCCTCCAGAAACCAGCGACAGCAGCAGCTGTCCGATGGCATTTTATATCCTCCAAGTCATTGTTTTCATACAGAGGTAAAGTAGAAGTCCTGTGCAACACTCAGCCTTTATCGTTTTTATCACTAGTTCAGTCGGAGGTCAGAGAAAAACACACAGTGTTCCTTCTGTCAAAGTCTCAGAGCTCATCTGGATTTATCTGCCTCAAAGATCTCTACTGTTAAAACAGTCTGTCCTCAGATTTAACTGACAAATATACCCACCATCAATACAGATTCTACTCCTCTGAGACTTACAGTACGTGTTTAAAAAAGATATTTGTTGAGGTTAGATGAGGTGATTTGCATTTTGAATTGAGTTTCGTCTTCTCCCCAGGGGAGATACCGAGAGGGGAAAATACAAAACAGGACGTCCTTAAAAAAGAAGCATCAGACTGGGGAGACGCTGCTGTTCTGGATTTACAGCATCTCAACTGTCCTGTTAACGTCTCCGAACTAGAAGGAAAACACAAGTTCAGCAACAGTGATTCCAAACAAATATCAAGCAAATTTAAATAGAAATACTGTTTTAAAAAATAGATATTTGAAAAAGTTCAAATCAAGTTTGTTTCATTTAATGTCTTTGTAGAGAATGAATTAGGCTGTGCAATTTTGTCAGAAGGTGGCGCTACATAGAACATTACACAAAAACAGTAGAAGAAGCCAGAAATAAAACGAGGTATTTACCAACAAACCAGTTCTGCTTCAGTAGAAGATGCTTTAAAAAGTCACTGCAGCCTCAGAGAGGAAACAAACGGATTCTCTACCAACCAAAAACATGGAGACGAGTCTTCAGGACAGTTGTAGTGATTCTTTCACTTCAGCTGGAACCGACCCTGTTTCATTCTGTCCTGAAGCAAAGACCAGGAAAGGGTTAATAGCTGATCAGTCCTGTGAGCTGAATGTTTGCTGTCAGAAAAAATATCTTCATCTTCCAAACTTAACGCTTCTGGAAAAGGTCAAAAACACCTCAAACATGCATAAGAAACCCTTTGTGTGAAATTAGAGGCATTAAAAATGTAGGTCTTTATATGACTTTTTCTGGTGTGATAATTTAGAAAAATCTGCCTCTAAAATGTTATATAAACACAGCTTCTAACACTGGATTTGTCATGGGAGTATTATCAGCAAGCAATAAAAGCGGCCCTAAATACAGTTAGTAAGAAACATTATAGGGCTAAAAATAACTGGTTTAGATGATATTTATCTGGGATGAGTTGAGGCGATGCAGGTATGGAACAAAGAGGTGTTTCTATGAGTAATAAAGACAAGTTTAATATTTTTATTTTATGAATATCATCAGTATTATTTCTGTTATTCCTGTCAGTAGTTTGTCAAACCAGTAACTTTCCAGTCGTCCCTTTAGACCAACAGATCAGACCTGAGGGCGTCGCCATTACAGGAAACACCTGTGGTTCTCCTGGATGAACATCTCCTGGATGAACATCCTCCATGGCGGCTAAAACCTCGATCAGTTTCCGGGTCGGGAGCTGAAGGTCGAAAGGAGCGAGGACAGGAAGAAGTATAATTAACTGGACTTTCTCCCTCTTCCCTTCCTCTGGTCGGTTTTATTTTCCTCCGTCATCCAGCTCGTCTTTCATCCTTTCATTCTGGATCAGCAGTATCCAGATATTATCCAGGTCCAGCAGTACCCAGATATTATCCAGGTCCAGCAGTAAACAGATATTATCCAGGTCCAGCAGTACCCAGATATTATCCAGGTCCAGCAGTAACCAGATATTATCCAGGTTCAACAGTAACCAGATATTATCCAGGTCCAGCAGTAAACAGATATTATCCAAGTCCAGCAGTAACCAGATATTATCCAGGTTCAACAGTAACCAGATATTATCCAGGTCCAGCAGTACCCAGATATTATCCAAGTCCAGCAGTAACCAGATATTATCCAGGTCCAGCAGTACCCAGATATTATCCAGGTCCAGCAGTAAACAGATATTATCCAAGTCCAGCAGTACCCAGATATTATCCAGGTCCAGCAGTACCCAGATATTATCCAAGTCCAGCAGTAACCAGATATTATCCAGGTTCAACAGTAACCAGATATTATCCAGGTCCAGCAGTAAACAGATATTATCCAAGTCCAGCAGTAACCAGATATTATCCAGGTCCAACAGTACCCAGATATTATCCAAGTCCAGCAGTAACCAGATATTATCCAGGTTCAACAGTACCCAGATATTATCCAGGTCCAGCAGTAAACAGATATTATCCAAGTCCAACAGTAACCAGATATTATCCAGGTCCAACAGTACCCAGATATTATCCAAGTCCAACAGTAAACAGATATTATCCAGGTTCAACAGTACCCAGATATTATCCAGGTCCAACAGTAAACAGATATTATCCAAGTCCAGCAGTAACCAGATATTATCCAGGTCCAACAGTACCCAGATATTATCCAGGTCCAACAGTACCCAGATATTATCCAGGTCCAACAGTAACCAGATATTATCCAGGTCCAACAGTAACCAGATATTATCCAGGTCCAGTGAATTATTTAAGAAATCACCACACATACGGTTAACATAAATATGAAAACCAGCTCTGGAGACCTGAAAGGTTTTTGTTCCAAACTGTAAATATGTTTATTCTGGCTGTAAAAAATAGTATTCCGATGCAGGTTTATTCACTCTTAGAGCACCTCTAGTGGCCATTGCAGAAACTGCAGTTTTTGATATTCAGTGTTGGTTTCAATGTTCAGTTCTGGAATTTCAGCCTAAAATCTGTATTTGTCATTATCATTTATCAGATACTCCAAACCTGTTTTCTATCTCCTGTTTGACATATTCCATCATTTCCAACAGAGATTATGTTAAATGACTGATTACTTTATTAATAAATAAATGGTTCCGGGTTGTTTTTTGTTCTGTTTTGGCTCCAGTTCATCTAATAAGTCCACATTTACTTTTACAGCTTTAATGTTATCATAACCAGTGGCAGCCAAAGCTGTGAAAACAGGGCCTCATTTTCCCCATCAGCAGCCGTACAAGAAAGCTGACTTCACCTTCTGTGGAGGTGAAAGTAGAGGAAGACATAATTAAACTGAATGAAACTGGTGTAGTTCACGGCTGCAGGATCACGTGTCGGACGGAGAGACTCGGAGAAGCTTAGTATGAGGTGGAATACCGAGTGGAAAACCAGAGTTTTGGAAACATGATTTCCTGTGGAAACAGTGATGTCATGATGGTCTGTCTAACACACACACACACACACACACACACACACACACACACACACACACACACACACACACACACACACACACACACACACACACACACACACACACACACACACAGAGGCATTGTCTGTGAATGTGTTTCTTCTGTTAATGTCATTAATAGCTGTCTGTAAACTGAGCTGTACGCTGGATTGTTTTATTGTTTTATAATTTTATAATTTTCTTTGGGATTCTGGATTTTTGTTTTATTGTTTTATAGTTTTATTTGGAATTCTATATTTTACTGAAGTGTTGTGGAAGAAAGTTTGTCAGCAGAATTCAAGCAGATATTACGCTCCTATTCATACATCGTCACTGCCGTTTGTTCATATTTTTTTCATTCATTAATCATTTTTTTGTGGTGGTGCATGTAGGTAATGACCTGTACTGACTCCTGGCAGGTAACAGGTGAGCTAACATGCTAACTAGCCTTGAACATGCCACTGCTAACCAGCCTTTGTCCAGTTTCTAAACCAACACCAGATGACCACAGTTATTCCTCCTACTGCTGTCTAACTGGCCACCAACCACTCTGTTAGACAGAGCTGGTATTATGTGACATAAAATGACCACAATCACTGGATTTAAGAACTGATGAGGAGGGAAACAACTTATTATATTTAGCTGTAGCTGTCATGGTGGGGTGTTAGGAAAGCACAGAGGAGGACCTAAGGCTGGACCAGGACCAGGCAGACCAGAACAGTTTCCTGGAGGTTTAGAGACAAATATAAAAGCAACAGTTTGTAAAAACAGAAGTGATCCAGCTGCAGAGCTGGCAGCATGGTAAGCTGGCAGACTGGTAGAAGAAAGGATGAGCGAGGGTCAGAGTCTGAACAGGTAGCTGCAGAACATCTCGAAGTCTTGGCTGAGTTTACAAATAGTGGAGGGCTGGAGAGGTGTGGAACCAGGTGGGATGATGAGCAGGTTGGCCGGGACCTGGACTAATGTGAGGACATCTACTGCGTGGATGTGGAGATACTGGCTGAACTGGGACTCTTCAATACACCAACTTCTTCTTTCATCTTGATTGGTAGTTTATGAAGATTCCCATGGCGGATGTGAAACCTCCCAGTGACCACAGGACTGGAAACCCCCTGAGTTCTGCACATTTAAACCAGTAATACAGATGTAGAACCTCTGTTCCTAGTGCTGTAGTGGTGGCTGTAGATAGGAGGTCCAAACACATTCAGTTAAAGCAGCAGCTGGACCAGCGCCACCATCTGGATGCTTTGGTCATGTTCTAATCCAGGAAACTCCCTCCATCAGGTATCCTGCCTCCTGGGCAGGAAAGTGGTGACATTTTTCCATAAAAGCCCCACAGCTGCCCGTGCAACAAAAACTTTCACGTTTAGTGCACGGTGTGAGAACCGGAAAACTAAAGGAGAAGTCTGGAGAGACTCAGAACCCAGTTATTATTCCCAAAGATGTAAATCTTTAAAACAGGCCAGATGATGAGATTTTCTGGAGGCTTTTGGAGTATTGGTGAGTATTTATAACAGCAGGACATCATGATGTTCATCATCATGAAGGTCCAGGGTGGATTATCTGCTTTAAGAGCTCATTTGGATATCATTTGTTTTTTGCTGCAGAATTTATGGTCAATAAGCTTTTTTTTCAATGCCAGAACCAAGAAGGACCGTTTTTGTTCGTTCTGAACCTTTGTAGGTGTTGAGACACTAAGAACCACCCAGTAGAACCTCTTTTGGGTTCTTTTTTAGCAGGTTCTTCTTCGAGGCCCTGACATATAGAAGTGCACTGATTGGTTAAACTTGGAGAAGACAACAACCAAAAGCTCAGTGTCTTTTAGTCCTCTCACTGTCCTCTCTTCTTCTGTCTAACTTCACCATCAACAATGTAGAACTTAAGCAGACCGACATGTTCTCAGAACCAGAGTTCAGCCGGTGTCGTTGTTTTGGTGTTTTGGTGTTCTCTGAGTTGAAGGTGCAGTCACAGCTGTTGGAATGGAAACAGATTAGCTGAAAATGCCCATTAAGGGGCTGTTCCTCTAAACATTCGCACCATTCCGTGCTTGTGAGAGTCAAATTAGCACTGCCCCAAAGTACTGGTGATGGTGGTGGGAATGTCATCACTTTCTCAGGTTTGTAGTCAAAAACCAAAGTAGATTTTTGACATAATGGCACCAGATGACAAATGAGTCTTGACCACTGCTGTTATATTTCACGCTAAAGAGACCAGGGATGGTTCAATCAATCAGTCCTGGAAACACCTAAAACCCCAGATGTGAACCTCAGGAACCAAAACAGGAACTATAGGAGGATCACCAAAGTCATCAGGAATGAATGAACATCTCTACCAATCCATCCGGTAGTTTCTGAGATATGATGAGAACAGAGAACAGACTATCAATGGATAACATGGTCAGAAAAAGAGAAATAAACCTTCCACTGGTCTGAGGCTTGTTGTTGGTGATTTACACATAAAGTTCTTCTGCTCTTATACCCCAAACCAAACAGTCCTACCGCTGGCACTAGCTTCACTGTCTGACTTTCTTTGGAAGCTCCGTCTGCTCATGAGAACAGCGAGTGTAAATCTTTTTATGACCTTGTTACAGCGTTCAGACACAAAGCTGATCCCTCAGCTACAAGGTTAAAGCAAATGTTTGGCTGCTAGCGGCCCCTGGACGGCTGTTTGTTGCCTCGCTTTATTCAGATGTCCCATCGACTTCAGATTTAAACTGATTTATGTTGCTGACTGTCACTTGAACTCTGGTGTAATAACTTCACGTTTCACTGCTCGTGTTCTGCAGTTTGCCGAATATATTTGAGCTTGAAGGGTCGTTAGTCAGATAGAATTACAAGAAGAGAAGGAGGAAAAAAAGGAATATCTGTGTGTTGTCAGGTTGTTCCTCCCCTGTAGTCCTCAGACTGCCTCTAGTTTTCCTTCACTGGCTGAAATTCAGCTTCCAGTGCAGGACCTCTCTGCTGATCACTGTTTCTGTCACATTTATTTCTCCATCAGACTGTTTTCAAGCTCATTTCCCTCCTTTGATGCAATTTAATTTGTCTTTCTAAATTACAGACTCCTTCATTTCTGCTTTATCTCTCAGTTGGTGACACATTTCCCTTTACACCCATTCTGTGTTTTTCTGTAGCTCTCATGTTTCTCCTCCACTGTTTTCATATTTCTGTCTTTCTATCGTCTCCTCGCGCTCAGAGCTCAGTTATCCATCTCGCCTTTTATTTTCTTGATGTCTCACTGTTCTCAAAACACACACACACACACACACACACACACACACACACACACACACACACACACACACACACACAGAGTAAAGAATGTGAGCTGAAGTGTTGCTGACTGACTTTTATTACGCTTATACAGAGAAAATACTCGTCGTCTCCCATCTGAGAAGCCGTTGCCACATTTCAGTGGATTTAGTGCACGCAGATGCACACGTGCACTAATATGAGGTTATACATGCGCTTTAGGAAGATCAGAATCTGAGTTAAATGGATTTTATGTCGACATCTGAGTGTGAAACATCATCAGAGTGGATCGAAGAAACCCCAACATGGTAGAAGTCAATAATCTGTGAGGTGAAGGTTCTAAAAGTTCTGGAACTCTGGTTCTCTTCATCTGAAAACACACTGACCGCTTTGTGTTTGTGAACGGGTGTTTGTGTGTGTTTACATGCTGACCTTATACTGTGTGTGTGTGTGTGTGTGTGTGTGTGTGTGTGTGTGTGTGTGTGTGTGTGTGTGTGTGTGTGTGTGTGTGTGTGTGTGTGTGTGTTCACAGGGTACAGACCGTGATTGTTCTCTCTGGGTGTTAGCTTTCGGAGCAGGAAGTGCACGTTCGGGTCAGATTGGGGGATCTGGGCACGCTCAGTCTGCCCACATCTGTTCAAATACCAGAGACCCTCAAAGTCACACAGGAAATGTGTAAGTACGTGCACGTGTGTGTGAGCGTGCGCGCCACAGAAGCTGGTCTTTGTGAGTGTGATTTATAAAAATATTTGACCTTTCGCTGCATGTGAGACGTTCCAACAATAAGGAAAGCTGCTGTAAGGTTATCAGACCTGAACAAAGACGTCGCTGCTGCTGATCCACACTTTTCTTTCCATAAGTGTTTTCTATCTTCACACTGAGGTAGTGGAGCTTTATATTACTGGTTTCTAATCATTTATCTGGTCTGTATTCTCATTTATGACATCTATGAACTCTTTGAATCAAATCCTCCAAACTAAGCAACAAAAAGAAAGCTTGAACTGAAAACCAGAGGAGCTGTTTTTGAGTCTGTTTTCAGATCTTTAACTGCTGTGATGAAGGCTTTACTTTAGTTCAGGAAAGGAAAACTATTAGTGCCAGGTTAGAGGTGGTATGGATAGCTGGAGCAAAGTGTGTCTAAAACAGAATCACATTAGTTTCTGTTTTTATTGCATTCATACCTTGATGCTCCAACAGGTCACTTGTTGGCAAAATGTAAAGACAAATTCACCATTAAAGCTTTCTCTAACTTTTCAAATGTCTTGTTTTCTACTAAATGCCAGATGATTGTAGTGTGTTGGACAAAGGATGGACAAAAATCAGGATTATGGTAAATAGCATTGAGTGTATTTTTAACATCAACCAAAGACATTTAGAGAATGGAAGGAAGAAGATCAAGACTTACTTCTGCCTCCCAGCCAATAGGATGACCCTCACTTCCTGGCTCTCAGCTCAGGCTCTGGATGTAAACCTTCAGGAACACAACTGTTCAACAATTCTTAGAGATGTTGGGATAAAATGAAATGCTAATCAGCTGGAAAAAGAAGTGAAATGAGGCTCATGGTTTTTCCTTCTTGCCTATGAAGGTTCCAGATGGAGTGATATGATCTGGACCTATCCAGATGACGGCCATGATGAGAACGGATTGATAGAATGATGTCCCACAAACCCTAACCCTGACCCTACTAACCCAATCCCACACCCTAATCTTAACCCTAGCCCTAACCACTAATCCTAACTCTAACCCTACACAGCCCAGTGGTTTCTCTTAGCGCTGGACTCGTCTTTCAGGTCTCTTCTTCACCTTGTGACGTTTTTCATTGAGGTCAAGGAAAAGGATGTAAAGACATCGACTGTAATGTTTTGGGCTATTTGACTGTATGCTGGGTCAATCCTGACATCATCAGGTCATCATCAGGGTTATCTTCTGTCATAAACCAGCTGTTCAGAACAATAAATGTTGTGTATTGAACACATTTACTATACGTGCACTGCTAGTCTTAACTGATTGATGATAATAGTAAGCATTCTTTCTTAAATCTAAATGCTTTCTGAAAGCTGTCCTCATATGTAAACCTGTTTTATTGTTGGTGTGTCTGCAGCTCGTCCATCCTGACGGCTTTACTGGGTGTGATGTTGGTGATCAACTGTTAAAGAGCTGACATCAGAACGGTTCTGTTTCCTAAAGGTTTCCAGGAGGTTCAGGTACAACCAAACCTTTATATGAGCATCCAGAAATCACATTTAGAAAAATAATATACATCCCGAGGAGGACATTTCTTAAATGTTTGAGGAGCAGGGCTTTAAATACACTTCTAATAAAGTATTTTGTTGAATTTCAGGTTTGTGGTGTCTCTTCTCTCTGGTGTTCATGTCCTTTTTTTTTTACATAAACAGACTCAGACAGCCACATTTACATTCACACTGACTCATGGGCTTTTGAAACAGCAATAAAAGCTGTCTGCTTCAAACACACCCTGTTGATTAAGAGTCAATTAAAGCGTCTGAGACGGCAAATGAGTGGAAATGTGGAGGCAGCGAATGTGAGGAAGGAAAGGAGGTGAAACTTCAGTAAAGAAGGATGATATGGGAGTGTGGAGGAAAGAAAAGGGCCTGGAGGGAAGAAGAGGAAATAAAAGAATCAGTAAATGTTCCCAGCATCTATCTAAGAACCGGGAGGAAAAGATGGAAGTGGTCAGAGGGAGGAGGATCTGATGGAAGACTGAAAACTAGACGAGATGATGGGAGAGGAAAGAAAGACTGAGCAGGAACGATGGGGAGAACAGACTTCTGATATTTAAAGATCTTCTGAATAAACATTCTGTCAACACCACGATGGAAAACAAAGAGCAGTTCCATGAATAGAAACTCTCCTCCTCCAGCCTTGTTTCTGCCATGTTTACGGGTAAATCCATCTATTCTTAGGAAAGAAAAGCCCTGACAGGCTGACGGGAGCCAGAGAGACCAGAGGTAAAGCTGACATTAACACAGGAACAATGCAGGAATGGGTGGGAGACGTCTGTAATGAGACTGAGAGCTAAATCTGTCCTCTGATCAAGACAGTTCTCATGTTTTCTTTGTTTCAGGGCTTTTTATTTGGGTGGTGACAGAGTGTTTAGGATCTCAGGAGAGTTGGATTTAATTCAAACTTCATCTCAGCGGTTTTCTTTCTCTCCATCACTGTAAATCCTGATTCTTTGTTCTCTGTTACAGAAAATAATCATTTATTATCTGAAAACTGAACAAACGGCATGTCATCACTGCAAATGTAGAGAATCTGTGTTCTTAAACCAGTAAAACTACTTCTGTGCCTGATTTAAAGTCAAACAGGACCTTAGAGGTGATTCAGTTTCACGAATCCCCGTGAGACCGGGTTGTTAGCAGCAGCCTCACTAACTAAAGTCAGAATAACAGGACAGACTTACTGGGCTAAATGTGACCCCTAGTGGATGTTTACGGGCCACTGCACTCTTTAGTCCAGCTTTTCTGTCTTCTCTTGTTCTTCGGAAAGAAAAGGGGAATAAATAAAATGAATAAATGCATCATACCTACAATAAAGCAAGATTTAATATGTATATATATATATATATATATATATATATATATATATATATATATATATATATATATATATATACACACATACATACTGGATATACTGGAAAATATTTGACATATTTTGCTTTAAATATGGTCTAAAAGTAAAAGTGTAGAAGCAGATTCTAAACAAGTCAATTAATTACATCAGGAAAAAATAAATATTAATAAAAGAGTAGGAATAGGAACAGTCTAATATGTTATAAACATTTCTTAATTATACCCTTTGTTAATATTCCTGTAATATCTGTGACTATTTAAAACAGAAAACCACAGAGGGACTCCTATCTGATTTATTTACATGTTTTTAAAATACTGGATCATATTTCAAGCTTCCATTTTCTTCTCCTTTGTGTGATGAAATGTCTGAATCCAGCAGAAGGAATAACGTTCTGAAAGTTCTCATCTGTGAATGTTGTCTACCGACCTGAAGGACCTGGTAATGTTCTCCTCAGTAACCAGGAAGTCTTTTTAAAGAGACATAAACAAATGTTCTTCATCGTCTCTTAAAAAAGCTCATAGACAGATTAAAACATCCAGACTGAGCTGTAGAAGCTCAACAATGACAGGAAGGTTTTAAATAAACTTTTAGACTTGTCTCTAAATCTACAGGTCTTAGTTTGTAGGCAGCGCAGACGTCTCCCCGATGGCAGGTAGGAGAAGCGAGCATGAGCAGGATGAGTGGGGTCCTACATAATGCTCAGGACCTTTTTCTCACAGCGCTTTTCTTCTAGTTATCTCCTAGTTGTCTTCTAGTTGTCTTTTAGTTGTCTTCTAGTTGTCTACTAGTTGTCTCCTAGTTATCTTCTAGTTGTCTCCTAGTTGTCTCCTAGTTATCTCCTAGTTATCTTCTAGTTGTCTCCGAGTTGTCTCCTAGTTATCTTCTAGTTGTCGTCCAGTTGTCTTCTGTGATTTCTTCTAGTTTTCTCCTAGTTATCTCCTAGTTATCTTCTAGTTGTCTCCTAGTTATCTTCTAGTTATCTTCTAGTTGTCTTCTAGTTGTCTCCTAGTTGTCTCCTAGTTATCTTCTAGTTATCTTCTAGTTGTCTTCAAGTTGTATCCTAGTTATCTTCTAGTTGTCTTCTAGTTGTCTCCTAGTTGTCTCCTAGTTGTCTTCTAGTTGTCTTCTGTGTTTTCTTCTAGTTATCTCCTAGTTGTCTCCTAGTTATCTTCCAGTTGTCTTCTGTGTTTTCTTCTAGTTGTCTCCTAGTTATCTTCTAGTTGTCTTCTAGTTATCTCCTAGTTGTCTTCTAGTTGTCTCCCAGTTATCTTCTAGTTATCTTCTAGTTGTCTTCTAGTTGTCTCCTAGTTGTCTTCTAGTTGTCTTCTAGTTGTCTCCTAGTTATCTCCTAGTTGTCTTCTAGTTGTCTTCTAGTTATCTCTTAGTTATCTCCTAGTTGTCTTCTAGTTGTCTCCCAGTTATCTTCCAGTTGTCTTCTGTGTTTTCTTCTAGTTATCTCCTAGTTATCTCCTAGTTGTCTTCTAGTTGTCTCCTAGTTGTCTTATAGTTGTCTTCAGTGTGGTCTGCTCGTTGTCTTATAGTTGTCTCCTAGTTATCTTCCAGTTGTCTCCTAGTTGTCTCCTAGTTGTCTTCTAGTTGTCTCCTAGTTGTCTTCTAGTTGTCTCCCAGTTATCTTTTAGTTGTCTCCTAGTTGTCTTCTAGTTGTCTCTTAGTTATCTCCTAGTTGTCTTCTAGTTGTCTCCTAGTTGTCTTCTAGTTGTCTCCCAGTTATCTTCTAGTTGTCTCCTAGTTGTCTCCTAGTTGTCTTCTAGTTGTCTCTTAGTTATCTCCTAGTTGTCTCCTAGTTATCTCCTAGTTATCTTCTAGTTGTCTTCTAGTTATCTCCTAGTTGTCTTTTAGTTGTCTCCTAGTTGTCTCCTAGTTGTCTCCGAGTTATCTTCTAGTTGTCTTCTAGTTGTCTTCTAGTTGTCTACTAGTTATCTTCTAATTGTCTTCTAGTTGTCTCCTAGTTGCCTCCTAGTTATCTTCTAGTTGTCTCCTAGTTATCTTCTAGTTATCTTCTAGTTGTTTACTAGTTATCTCCTAGTTGTCTTCTAGTTGTCTTCTAGTTATCTCTTAGTTATCTCCTAGTTGTCTTCTAGTTGTCTCCCAGTTATCTTCCAGTTGTCTTCTGTGTTTTCTTCTAGTTATCTCCTAGTTATCTCCTAGTTGTCTTCTAGTTGTCTCCTAGTTGTCTTATAGTTGTCTTCAGTGTGGTCTGCTCGTTGTCTTATAGTTGTCTCCTAGTTATCTTCCAGTTGTCTCCTAGTTGTCTCCTAGTTGTCTTCTAGTTGTCTCCTAGTTGTCTTCTAGTTGTCTCCCAGTTATCTTTTAGTTGTCTCCTAGTTGTCTTCTAGTTGTCTCTTAGTTATCTCCTAGTTGTCTTCTAGTTGTCTCCTAGTTGTCTTCTAGTTGTCTCCCAGTTATCTTCTAGTTGTCTCCTAGTTGTCTCCTAGTTGTCTTCTAGTTGTCTCTTAGTTATCTCCTAGTTGTCTCCTAGTTATCTCCTAGTTATCTTCTAGTTGTCTTCTAGTTATCTCCTAGTTGTCTTTTAGTTGTCTCCTAGTTGTCTCCTAGTTGTCTCCGAGTTATCTTCTAGTTGTCTTCTAGTTGTCTTCTAGTTGTCTACTAGTTATCTTCTAATTGTCTTCTAGTTGTCTCCTAGTTGCCTCCTAGTTATCTTCTAGTTGTCTCCTAGTTATCTTCTAGTTATCTTCTAGTTGTCTACTAGTTATCTTCTAATTGTCTTCTAGTTGTCTTCTAGTTGTCTTCTAGTTGTCTCCTAGTTATCTCCTCGTTATCTTCTAGTTATCTTCTAGTTGTCTTCTAGTTGTCTACTAGTTATCTTCTAATTGTCTTCTAGTTGTCTTCTAGTTGTCTTCTAGTTGTCTTCTAGTTGTCTCCTAGTTATCTCCTAGTTATCTTCTAGTTGTCTTCTAGTTGTCTCCCAGTTATCTTCTAGTTGTCTCCTAGTTGTCTCCTAGTTATCTTCTAGTTGTCTCCTAGTTATCTCCTAGTTATCTTCTAGTTGTCTCCTAGTTGTCTCCCAGTTATCTTCTAGTTGTCTTCTAGTTGTCTCTTAGTTGTCTCCTAGTTGTCTCCTAGTTGTCTTCAGTGTGGTCTGCTAGTTGTCTTATAGTTGTCTCCTAGTTATCTTCCAGTTGTCTCCTAGTTATCTTCTAGTTGTCTTATAGTTGTCTTCTAGTTGTCTCCTAGTTGTCTCTTAGTTATCTCCTAGTTGTCTTCTAGTTGTCTTCTAGTTGTCTCCTAGTTGTCTCCTAGTTATCTTCCAGTTGTCTCCTAGTTATCTTCCAGTTGTCTCCTAGTTATGTTCTAGTTATCTCCTAGTTATCTTCCAGTTGTCTCCGAGTTATCTTCTAGTTGTCTCCTAGTTGTCTTCTAGTTGTCTCCTAGTTGTCTCTTAGTTATCTCCCAGTTGTCTTCTAGTTGTCATCTAGTTGTCTCCTAGTTGTCTCCTAGTTATCTTCCAGTTGTCTTCTAGTTGTCTTCTAGTTGTCTCCTAGTTGTCTTCTAGTTGTCTTCTAGTTGTCTCTTAGTTATCTCCTAGTTGTCTTCTAGTTGTCTTCTAGTTGTCTCCCAGTTATCTCCTAGTTGTCTTCTAGTTGTCTTCTAGTTGTCTCCTAGTTGTCTCCTAGTTATCTTCCAGTTGTCTCCTAGTTATCTTCCAGTTGTCTCCTAGTTATGTTCTAGTTATCTCCTAGTTATCTTCCAGTTGTCTTCTAGTTGTCTCCTAGTTGTCTCATAGTTATCTCCTAGTTGTCTTCTAGTTGTCTTCTTGTTGTCTCCTAGTTGTCTCCTAGTTATCTTCCAGTTGTCTTCTAGTTGTCTTCTAGTTGTCTCCTAGTTGTCTTCTAGTTGTCTTCTAGTTGTCTCTTAGTTATCTCCTAGTTGTCTTCTAGTTGTCTTCTAGTTGTCTCCCAGTTATCTCCTAGTTGTCTCCTAGTTGTCTTCTAGTTGTCTCCCAGTTATCTTCTAGTTGCCTCCTAGTTGTCTCCTAGTTATCTCCTAGTTATCTTCTAGTTGTCTCCTAGTTGTCTCCTAGTTATCTTCTAGTTGTCGTCCAGTTGTCTTCTGTGATTTCTTCTAGTTTTCTCCTAGTTATCTCCGAGTTATCTTCTAGTTGTCTCCTAGTTATCTTCTAGTTATCTTCTAGTTGTCTTCTAGTTGTCTCCTAGTTGTCTCCTAGTTGTCTTATAGTTGTCTTCTAGTTGTCTTCAAGTTGTCTCTTAGTTATCTCCTAGTTGTCTTCTAGTTGTCTTCTGTGTTTTCTTCTAGTTATCTCCTAGTTGTCTCCTAGTTATCTTCCAGTTGTCTTCTGTGTTTTCTTCTAGTTGTCTCCTAGTTATCTTCTAGTTGTCTTCTAGTTATCTCCTAGTTGTCTTCTAGTTGTCTCCTAGTTATCTTCTAGTTATCTTCTAGTTGTCTTCTAGTTGTCTCCTAGTTGTCTTCTAGTTGTCTTCTAGTTGTCTCCTAGTTATCTCCTAGTTGTCTTCTAGTTGTCTTCTAGTTATCTCTTAGTTATCTCCTAGTTGTCTTCTAGTTGTCTCCCAGTTATCTTCCAGTTGTCTTCTGTGTTTTCTTCTAGTTATCTCCTAGTTATCTCCTAGTTGTCTTCTAGTTGTCTCCTAGTTATCTTCCAGTTGTCTCCTAGTTATCTTCTAGTTGTCTTCCAGTTGTCTCCCAGTTGTCTTCTAGTTGTCTCCTAGTTGTCTTCTAGTTGTCTCCCAGTTATCTTTTAGTTGTCTCCTAGTTGTCTTCTAGTTGTCTCTTAGTTATCTCCTAGTTGTCTTCTAGTTGTCTCCTAGTTGTCTTCTAGTTGTCTCCCAGTTATCTTCTAGTTGTCTCCTAGTTGTCTCCTAGTTGTCTTCTAGTTGTCTCTTAGTTATCTCCTAGTTGTCTCCTAGTTATCTCCTAGTTATCTTCTAGTTGTCTTCTAGTTATCTCCTAGTTGTCTTTTAGTTGTCTTCTAGTTGTCTCCTAGTTATCTTCTAGTTGTCTTCTAGTTGTCTTCTAGTTGTCTCCTAGTTATCTTCTAGTTATCTTCTAGTTGTCTTCTAGTTGTCTACTAGTTATCTTCTAATTGTCTTCTAGTTGTCTCCTAGTTGCCTCCTAGTTATCTTCTCGTTGTCTCCTAGTTATCTTCTAGTTGTCTTCTAGTTATCTACTAGTTATCTTCTAATTGTCTTCTAGTTGTCTTCTAGTTGTCTCCAAGTTGTCTCCTAGTTATCTCCTAGTTATCTTCTAGTTATCTTCTAGTTGTCTTCTAGTTGTCTACTAGTTATCTTCTAATTGTCTTCTAGTTGTCTTCTAGTTGTCTTCTAGTTGTCTCCTAGTTGTCTCCTAGTTATCTTCTAGTTGTCTCCTAGTTATCTCCTAGTTATCTTCTAGTTGTCTCCCAGTTGTCTCCCAGTTATCTTCTAGTTGTCTTCTAGTTGTCTCTTAGTTGTCTCCTAGTTGTCTCCTAGTTGTCTTCAGTGTGGTCTGCTAGTTGTCTTATAGTTGTCTCCTAGTTATCTTCCAGTTGTCTCCTAGTTATCTTCTAGTTGTCTTCTAGTTGTCTTCTAGTTGTCTCCTAGTTGTCTCTTAGTTATCTCCTAGTTGTCTTCTAGTTGTCTTCTAGTTGTCTCCTAGTTGTCTCCTTGTTATCTTCCAGTTGTCTCCGAGTTATCTTCCAGTTGTCTCCTAGTTATGTTCTAGTTATCTCCTAGTTATCTTCCAGTTGTCTCCTAGTTATCTTCTAGTTGTCTCCTAGTTGTCTTCTAGTTGTCTCCTAGTTGTCTCTTAGTTATCTCCCAGTTGTCTTCTAGTTGTCTCCTAGTTGTCGCCTAGTTGTCTTCCAGTTGTCTTCGAGTTGTCTCCTAGTTGTCTTCTAGTTGTCTCTTAGTTATCTCCTAGTTGTCTTCTAGTTGTCTCCTAGTTGTCTTCTAGTTGTCTCCCAGTTATCTTCTAGTTGTCTCCTAGTTGTCTCCTAGTTGTCTTCTAGTTGTCTCTTAGTTATCTCCTAGTTGTCTCCTAGTTATCTCCTAGTTATCTTCTAGTTGTCTTCTAGTTATCTCCTAGTTGTCTTTTAGTTGTCTTCTAGTTGTCTCCTAGTTATCTTCTAGTTGTCTTCTAGTTGTCTTCTAGTTGTCTCCTAGTTATCTTCTAGTTATCTTCTAGTTGTCTTCTAGTTGTCTACTAGTTATCTTCTAATTGTCTTCTAGTTGTCTCCTAGTTGCCTCCTAGTTATCTTCTCGTTGTCTCCTAGTTATCTTCTAGTTGTCTTCTAGTTATCTACTAGTTATCTTCTAATTGTCTTCTAGTTGTCTTCTAGTTGTCTCCAAGTTGTCTCCTAGTTATCTCCTAGTTATCTTCTAGTTATCTTCTAGTTGTCTTCTAGTTGTCTACTAGTTATCTTCTAATTGTCTTCTAGTTGTCTTCTAGTTGTCTTCTAGTTGTCTCCTAGTTGTCTCCTAGTTATCTTCTAGTTGTCTCCTAGTTATCTCCTAGTTATCTTCTAGTTGTCTCCCAGTTGTCTCCCAGTTATCTTCTAGTTGTCTTCTAGTTGTCTCTTAGTTGTCTCCTAGTTGTCTCCTAGTTGTCTTCAGTGTGGTCTGCTAGTTGTCTTATAGTTGTCTCCTAGTTATCTTCCAGTTGTCTCCTAGTTATCTTCTAGTTGTCTTCTAGTTGTCTTCTAGTTGTCTCCTAGTTGTCTCTTAGTTATCTCCTAGTTGTCTTCTAGTTGTCTCCTAGTTGTCTCCTAGTTGTCTCCTTGTTATCTTCCAGTTGTCTCCGAGTTATCTTCCAGTTGTCTCCTAGTTATGTTCTAGTTATCTCCTAGTTATCTTCCAGTTGTCTCCTAGTTATCTTCTAGTTGTCTCCTAGTTGTCTTCTAGTTGTCTCCTAGTTGTCTCTTAGTTATCTCCCAGTTGTCTTCTAGTTGTCTCCTAGTTGTCTCCTAGTTATCTTCCAGTTGTCTTCGAGTTGTCTTCTAGTTGTCTCCTAGTTGTCTTCTAGTTGTCTTCTAGTTGTCTCTGAGTTATCTCCTAGTTGTCTTCTAGTTGTCTTCTAGTTGTCTCCCAGTTATCTCCTAGTTGTCTTCTAGTTGTCTTCTAGTTGTCTCCTTGTTGTCTCCTAGTTATCTTCCAGTTGTCTTCTAGTTATCTTCCAGTTGTCTCCTAGTTATGTTCTAGTTATCTCCTAGTTATCTTCCAGTTGTCTTCTAGTTGTCTCCTAGTTGTCTCTTAGTTATCTCCTAGTTGTCTTCTAGTTGTCTTCTAGTTGTCTCCTAGTTGTCTCCTAGTTATCTTCCAGTTGTCTTCTAGTTGTCTTCTAGTTGTCTCCTAGTTGTCTTCTAGTTGTCTTCTAGTTGTCTCTTAGTTATCTCCTAGTTGTCTTCTAGTTGTCTTCTAGTTGTCTCCCAGTTATCTCCTAGTTGTCTCCTAGTTGTCTTCTAGTTGTCTCCCAGTTATCTTCTAGTTGCCTCCTAGTTGTCTCCTAGTTATCTCCTAGTTATCTTCTAGTTGTCTCCTAGTTGTCTCCTAGTTATCTTCTAGTTGTCGTCCAGTTGTCTTCTGTGATTTCTTCTAGTTTTCTCCTAGTTATCTCCTAGTTATCTTCTAGTTGTCTCCTAGTTATCTTCTAGTTATCTTCTAGTTGTCTTCTAGTTGTCTCCTAGTTGTCTCCTAGTTATCTTCTAGTTATCTTCTAGTTGTCTTCAAGTTGTCTCCTAGTTATCTTCTAGTTGTCTTCTAGTTGTCTCCTAGTTGTCTCCTAGTTGTCTTCTGTGTTTTCTTCTAGTTATCTCCTAGTTGTCTCCTAGTTATCTTCCAGTTGTCTTCTGTGTTTTCTTCTAGTTGTCTCCTAGTTATCTTCTAGTTGTCTTCTAGTTATCTCCTAGTTGTCTTCTAGTTGTCTCCTAGTTATCTTCTAGTTATCTTCTAGTTGTCTCCTAGTTGTCTTCTAGTTGTCTTCTAGTTGTCTCCTAGTTATCTCTTAGTTGTCTTCTAGTTGTCTTCTAGTTGTCTCCCAGTTATCTTCCAGTTGTCTTCTGTGTTTTCTTCTAGTTATCTCCTAGTTGTCTTCTAGTTGTCTTCTAGTTGTCTCCTCGTTATCTTCCAGTTATCTTCTAGTTATCTTCTAGTTGTCTTCTAGTTGTCTCCTAGTTGTCTCCTAGTTGTCTTCTGTGTTTTCTTCTAGTTATCTCCTAGTTGTCTCCTAGTTATCTTCCAGTTGTCTTCTGTGTTTTCTTCTAGTTGTCTCCTAGTTATCTTCTAGTTGTCTTCTAGTTATCTCCTAGTTGTCTTCTAGTTGTCTCCTAGTTATCTTCTAGTTATCTTCTAGTTGTCTCCTAGTTGTCTTCTAGTTGTCTTCTAGTTGTCTCCTAGTTATCTCTTAGTTGTCTTCTAGTTGTCTTCTAGTTGTCTCCCAGTTATCTTCCAGTTGTCTTCTGTGTTTTCTTCTAGTTATCTCCTAGTTGTCTTCTAGTTGTCTTCTAGTTGTCTCCTCGTTATGTTCCAGTTATCTTCTAGTTGTCTTCTTGTTGTCTACTAGTTATCTTCTAATTGTCTTCTAGTTGTCTCCTAGTTGCCTCCTAGTTATCTTCTAGTTGTCTCCTAGTTATCTTCTAGTTGTCTTCTAGTTGTCTACTAGTTATCTTCTAATTGTCTTCTAGTTGTCTTCTAGTTGTCTTCTAGTTGTCTCCTAGTTGTCTCCTAGTTATCTCCTAGTTATCTTCTAGTTATCTTCTAGTTGTCTTCTAGTTGTCTACTAGTTATCTTCTAGTTGTCTTCTAGTTGTCTTCTAGTTGTCTTCTAGTTGTCTCCTAGTTATCTCCTAGTTATCTTCTAGTTGTCTTCTAGTTGTCTCCCAGTTATCTTCTAGTTGTCTCCTAGTTGTCTCCTAGTTATCTTCTAGTTGTCTCCTAGTTATCTCCTAGTTATCTTCTAGTTGTCTCCTAGTTGTCTCCCAGTTATCTTCTAGTTGTCTTCTAGTTGTCTCTTGGTTGTCTCCTAATTGTCTCCTAGTTGTCTTCAGTGTGGTCTGCTAGTTGTCTTATAGTTGTCTCCTAGTTATCTTCCAGTTGTCTCCTAGTTATCTTCTAGTTGTCTTATAGTTGTCTTCTAGTTGTCTCCTAGTTGTCTCTTAGTTATCTCCTAGTTGTCTTCTAGTTGTCTTCTAGTTGTCTCCTCGTTGTCTCCTAGTTATCTTCCAGTTGTCTCCTAGTTATCTTCCAGTTGTCTCCTAGTTATGTTCTAGTTATCTCCTAGTTATCTTCCAGTTGTCTCCTAGTTATCTTCTAGTTGTCTCCTAGTTATCTCCTAGTTGTCTTTTAGTTGTCTCCTAGTTGTCTCCTAGTTGTCTTCTAGTTGTCTCCCAGTTATCTTCTAGTTGTCTCCTAGTTGTCTCCTAGTTGTCTTCTAGTTGTCTCTTAGTTATCTCCTAGTTGTCTCCTAGTTATCTTCTCGTTGTCTCCTAGTTATCTTCTAGTTGTCTTCTAGTTATCTACTAGTTATCTTCTAATTGTCTTCTAGTTGTCTTCTAGTTGTCTCCAAGTTGTCTCCTAGTTATCTCCTAGTTATCTTCTAGTTATCTTCTAGTTGTCTTCTAGTTGTCTACTAGTTATCTTCTAATTGTCTTCTAGTTGTCTTCTAGTTGTCTTCTAGTTGTCTCCTAGTTATCTCCTAGTTATCTTCTAGTTGTCTCCCAGTTGTCTCCCAGTTATCTTCTAGTTGTCTTCTAGTTGTCTCTTAGTTGTCTCCTAGTTGTCTCCTAGTTGTCTTCAGTGTGGTCTGCTAGTTGTCTTATAGTTGTCTCCTAGTTATCTTCCAGTTGTCTCCTAGTTATCTTCTAGTTGTCTTCTAGTTGTCTTCTAGTTGTCTCCTAGTTGTCTCTTAGTTATCTCCTAGTTGTCTTCTAGTTGTCTTCTAGTTGTCTCCTAGTTGTCTCCTTGTTATCTTCCAGTTGTCTCCGAGTTATCTTCCAGTTGTCTCCTAGTTATGTTCTAGTTATCTCCTAGTTATCTTCCAGTTGTCTCCTAGTTATCTTCTAGTTGTCTCCTAGTTGTCTTCTAGTTGTCTCCTAGTTGTCTCTTAGTTATCTCCCAGTTGTCTTCTAGTTGTCTCCTAGTTGTCTCCTAGTTATCTTCCAGTTGTCTTCGAGTTGTCTTCTAGTTGTCTCCTAGTTGTCTTCTAGTTGTCTTCTAGTTGTCTCTGAGTTATCTCCTAGTTGTCTTCTAGTTGTCTTCTAGTTGTCTCCCAGTTATCTCCTAGTTGTCTTCTAGTTGTCTTCTAGTTGTCTCCTTGTTGTCTCCTAGTTATCTTCCAGTTGTCTCCTAGTTATCTTCCAGTTGTCTCCTAGTTATGTTCTAGTTATCTCCTAGTTATCTTCCAGTTGTCTTCTAGTTGTCTCCTAGTTGTCTCTTAGTTATCTCCTAGTTGTCTTCTAGTTGTCTTCTAGTTGTCTCCTAGTTGTCTCCTAGTTATCTTCCAGTTGTCTTCTAGTTGTCTTCTAGTTGTCTCCTAGTTGTCTTCTAGTTGTCTTCTAGTTGTCTCTTAGTTATCTCCTAGTTGTCTTCTAGTTGTCTTCTAGTTGTCTCCCAGTTATCTCCTAGTTGTCTCCTAGTTGTCTTCTAGTTGTCTCCCAGTTATCTTCTAGTTGCCTCCTAGTTGTCTCCTAGTTATCTCCTAGTTATCTTCTAGTTGTCTCCTAGTTGTCTCCTAGTTATCTTCTAGTTGTCGTCCAGTTGTCTTCTGTGATTTCTTCTAGTTTTCTCCTAGTTATCTCCTAGTTATCTTCTAGTTGTCTCCTAGTTATCTTCTAGTTATCTTCTAGTTGTCTTCTAGTTGTCTCCTAGTTGTCTCCTAGTTATCTTCTAGTTATCTTCTAGTTGTCTTCAAGTTGTCTCCTAGTTATCTTCTAGTTGTCTTCTAGTTGTCTCCTAGTTGTCTCCTAGTTGTCTTCTGTGTTTTCTTCTAGTTATCTCCTAGTTGTCTCCTAGTTATCTTCCAGTTGTCTTCTGTGTTTTCTTCTAGTTGTCTCCTAGTTATCTTCTAGTTGTCTTCTAGTTATCTCCTAGTTGTCTTCTAGTTGTCTCCTAGTTATCTTCTAGTTGTCTTCTAGTTATCTCCTAGTTGTCTTCTAGTTGTCTCCTAGTTATCTTCTAGTTATCTTCTAGTTGTCTCCTAGTTGTCTTCTAGTTGTCTTCTAGTTGTCTCCTAGTTATCTCTTAGTTGTCTTCTAGTTGTCTTCTAGTTGTCTCCCAGTTATCTTCCAGTTGTCTTCTGTGTTTTCTTCTAGTTATCTCCTAGTTGTCTTCTAGTTGTCTTCTAGTTGTCTCCTCGTTATCTTCCAGTTATCTTCTAGTTATCTTCTAGTTGTCTTCTAGTTGTCTCCTAGTTGTCTCCTAGTTGTCTTCTGTGTTTTCTTCTAGTTATCTCCTAGTTGTCTCCTAGTTATCTTCCAGTTGTCTTCTGTGTTTTCTTCTAGTTGTCTCCTAGTTATCTTCTAGTTGTCTTCTAGTTATCTCCTAGTTGTCTTCTAGTTGTCTCCTAGTTATCTTCTAGTTATCTTCTAGTTGTCTCCTAGTTGTCTTCTAGTTGTCTTCTAGTTGTCTCCTAGTTATCTCTTAGTTGTCTTCTAGTTGTCTTCTAGTTGTCTCCCAGTTATCTTCCAGTTGTCTTCTGTGTTTTCTTCTAGTTATCTCCTAGTTGTCTTCTAGTTGTCTTCTAGTTGTCTCCTCGTTATCTTCCAGTTATCTTCTAGTTGTCTTCTTGTTGTCTACTAGTTATCTTCTAATTGTCTTCTAGTTGTCTCCTAGTTGCCTCCTAGTTATCTTCTAGTTGTCTCCTAGTTATCTTCTAGTTGTCTTCTAGTTGTCTACTAGTTATCTTCTAATTGTCTTCTAGTTGTCTTCTAGTTGTCTTCTAGTTGTCTCCTAGTTGTCTCCTAGTTATCTCCTAGTTATCTTCTAGTTATCTTCTAGTTGTCTTCTAGTTGTCTACTAGTTATCTTCTAGTTGTCTTCTAGTTGTCTTCTAGTTGTCTTCTAGTTGTCTCCTAGTTATCTCCTAGTTATCTTCTAGTTGTCGTCTAGTTGTCTCCCAGTTATCTTCTAGTTGTCTCCTAGTTGTCTCCTAGTTATCTTCTAGTTGTCTCCTAGTTATCTCCTAGTTATCTTCTAGTTGTCTCCTAGTTGTCTCCCAGTTATCTTCTAGTTGTCTTCTAGTTGTCTCTTAGTTGTCTCCTAATTGTCTCCTAGTTGTCTTCAGTGTGGTCTGCTAGTTGTCTTATAGTTGTCTCCTAGTTATCTTCCAGTTGTCTCCTAGTTATCTTCTAGTTGTCTTATAGTTGTCTTCTAGTTGTCTCCTAGTTGTCTCTTAGTTATCTCCTAGTTGTCTTCTAGTTGTCTTCTAGTTGTCTCCTCGTTGTCTCCTAGTTATCTTCCAGTTGTCTCCTAGTTATCTTCCAGTTGTCTCCTAGTTATGTTCTAGTTATCTCCTAGTTATCTTCCAGTTGTCTCCTAGTTATCTTCTAGTTGTCTCCTAGTTGTCTTCTAGTTGTCTCCTAGTTGTCTCTTAGTTATCTCCCAGTTGTCTTCTAGTTGTCATCTAGTTGTCTCCTAGTTGTCTCCTAGTTATCTTCCAGTTGTCTTCTAGTTGTCTTCTAGTTGTCTCCTAGTTGTCTTCTAGTTGTCTTCTAGTTATCTCTTAGTTATCTCCTAGTTGTCTTCTAGTTGTCTTCTAGTTGTCTCCCAGTTATCTCCTAGTTGTCTTCTAGTTGTCTTCTAGTTGTCTCCTAGTTGTCTCCTAGTTATCTTCCAGTTGTCTCCTAGTTATCTTCCAGTTGTCTCCTAGTTATGTTCTAGTTATCTCCTAGTTATCTTCCAGTTGTCTTGTAGTTGTCTCCTAGTTGTCTCTTAGTTATCTCCTAGTTGTCTTCTAGTTGTCTTCTAGTTGTCTCCTAGTTGTCTCCTAGTTATCTTCCAGTTGTCTTCTAGTTGTCTTCTAGTTGTCTCCTAGTTGTCTTCTAGTTGTCTTCTAGTTGTCTCTTAGTTATCTCCTAGTTGTCTTCTAGTTGTCTTCTAGTTGTCTCCCAGTTATCTCCTAGTTGTCTCCTAGTTGTCTTCTAGTTGTCTCCCAGTTATCTTCTAGTTGCCTCCTAGTTGTCTCCTGGTTATCTTCTAGTTATCTTCTAGTTGTCTCCTAGTTGTCTTATAGTTGTCTTCAGTGTGGTCTGCTAGTTGTCTTATCGTTGTCTCCTAGTTATCTTCCAGTTGTCTCCTAGTTATCTTCTAGTTGTCTCCTAGTTGTCTCCTAGTTATCTCCTAGTTGTCTTCTAATTGTCTTCTAGTTGTCTCCTAGTTGTCTCTTAGTTATCTCCTTCTTGTCTTCTAGTTGTCTTCTAGTTGTCTCCTAGTTGTCTCCTAGTTGTCTTCTAGTTGTCTTCTAGTTGTCTTCTAGTTGTCTCTTAGTTATCTCCTAGCTGTCTCCTAGTTGTCTTCTAGTTATCTCCTAGTTATCTTCTAGTTGTCTTCTAGTTGTCTCTTAGTTGTCTCCTCGTTATCTCCTAGTTGTCTTCTAGTTGTCTCCCAGTTATGTTCTAGTTGTCTCCTAGTTGTCTCCTAGTTATCTTCTAGTTATCTTCTAGTTGTCTTCTAGTTGTCTCTTAGTTGTCTCCTAGTTCTCTTCTAGTTGTCTCCTAGTTGTCTTCCAGTTGTCTTCTGTGTTGTCTGCTAGTTGTCCTCTGTGTCTCAGCAGTGGACGTTCCAGCTTCAGGTTCTAACCAGAGGAAGGTTCTTGTCATCATCACAGACCTCCACAGGGTGGCGCTGTAACCCAGGAGAGATGATGTCATTCCATCATTCCTGCCTGATGATAACGTTTACTGATTTAAATAATCTTATATCTACTTTCCCCACTAAAGGTGGTCTGTGATCATTTTAATATATATTTTAGGGTATAAACACGTCTGCATCTGAAACCCTGGAACCATAAATGAGCTTTAAGTCTTTTTCTTTTTATTTAAACTCTCAATCCAGCAGACAGCTACAGGTTAGAACTGAAGACTAATTTAGCCTTTAAGCTATTAACCATGTTTGTCTTGTTGCCTAAAAGCTGATTTATGTCTTTATGATTTCCTGAATGAACACAAACAGGTCAGATCATGTACTGGATTTAAACCGTTTACATTTTCCTCTGATAACTCAGAAAACAGCAGCGTGATATTATTTAACTCATCAACTATGCATTTAAACCCTTTTTTATTTTTAGTACTCATATAAGGATTCTTAACAAGTTCAGCCTCATCATTTATTCATCTATAAAAGATAATTTAAGGATAATTCAATTTAAAGATAAAACCTTAAATGGACAAATAACATGTAAGTTCTATTTTTTCATTTCTGATGAATTAAACCAGAGAACCGGTGTGTTCATGTTTTCACTGAAACTGAACTTCAGGCAGTTTCTGGTCGTTCCTTCAGATCTCCACTAAGTGGCGCTGTTTCTCAGGACTGCAGACTCCTTCATAACTCCACATGGATCATGGACTTGTCTGACAGATATCATGTGATATTTGGAGTTTAAAACATCTAGAGAAATGTGGAAATATTGTTCTAAGTTATTGTTTTATAAGTTTTAATGTTTGTTCTGATCAGTAGAGTTATGTTAGTGGACATCATTTGGAAGATTTCTACTGAGTCTGATCTAAATCCTGTCAGTCAGACTTCATCCAGTCCTACCATCAAACAGAGCATCTATCTATCTATCTATCTATCTATCTATCTATCTATCTATCTATCTATCTATCTATCTATCTATCTATCTATCTATCTATCTATCTATTATTGTGAGCTCGTCCTGTCTAAACCATCGTTTCCTTTTTTTTGTTTATGAATGAATCCTGCGTCCCGTGATCCAATCAGCCAATCAGCAGCTCGCACCTGCTGCCGTTAGCAGCTCTTTAGCAGGAGAGCTTCAGTCTGTGTGAATCAGCTGGTAGCAGGAGATCAGCTGGGCCTCACCACCGATTCATGCCCGCGTCATGTCGCTGAAGAACGGGAACACCGTGGAGAGGCGCATGGACCTGGCCTCGCTCTTCTGCATGATCGGCCGCCACGGACCCGCCGTGGCTCTGGCCGTGATCGCCGTGGTGTCGGTACTGGCGGGGTTCGTCCTCTACCGGACCGTGAGAGGGAAGCGGAGGAAGGCCAGGGCCGGAGGGGACGGTAGCTCCGGGGAGGAGCGGGACGCAGGGCTGGTCCAGACCGAGGAACCGGAGGAACCGGAGGAACCGCGGAGCCCCACGGAGGAACCGCGGAGCCCCACGGAGGAACCGCGGAGCCCCACGGAGTCGACAGGTAAGAATAATAAAAAGATTTCCTATCAGTGGAAGGTGCTGCGGTTTGCTGGATTTTATTCTGTGGATAGATGATGGATGAATGCTGGGTTCCTCTAAACCTGCAGAGAACCTCAGAAACGTCACGACACACCACGAGGAGCCCACAGTGGAACACACTGGGTTTATATTGATAGACAATGAATGATTGGACAGACAGGGTTTATATATATATATATAGATGGTGAATGATTGGACAGATGAGGTTTTTATATCCTACATTAAACAGGAACTCTCAGCTCTCTGTAGACCAGCCCTGGTTCATTAACCGACCTTTAATTAATCAGATGTTCTAAAACCCTGATGCTGTTGTTAATCTCTGCTCCTGTCTTCTACTTTACATCTGTCTGACATCTGGAGGAACTGATTTTATTACAGATTAAGTTTTTGCTCTCTAATGTTAAAAAATGCTCCTTACCTGCATCAGTTTATTAATTTTTAAAAAAATGTATAAATGTCCATCACAGGAGTATTTCTGCATCATGAGTGCTTTTATTTTTGTATATTTTAGCTGGTAATACAATAATAGTTATAAATGCACAACTTCTACTTGTAATCGAGTACTTTCAGTGTGGTCCTTTTACTCTGTTAAACTTCTATGTTTTATGGTGCATTTATCACTTAAGAGTGTTTTTAATCGCAGTATATTTTAGACTTTATTGTGCATTTTGTACTTTACAGTATATTTCTTATTAGTTGCTTACTTAATGACCTAATATTTCTACTCGTCTTCTGTATTCTCATCACTTTACTGTAGCAGAAGAAATTCCCCTCTGGGATCAATAAAGTATTTATATTCTAATCTAATCAGTCTTTAATTAACACCTGTGTTGTTGTATATTAAAGAGGTTAATAGAACCACTGTCCACTCTTTAGACTGAAACCTGCAGCTAATTGAGAAATGTGTTAATTTCTCAGATTTACCTTCAGTGATTCACCCACAGAGCTAAACTATGCTGTGATGAGAGGTTTAGGTCAGAAACTAATCAATCATTCCAACTCTGATCTGTTTGTTTGAAGTGTGACGGTCCAAAGGTTCAGGAGATAAACTGTCCTCAGAAAACCAGCAAATATCAGAGCTCCATTTTAGTTAAATTACTTTAAGTGGCTTTATTCACATCATCTCTTCTACTCAGGTGGTCTGTAGACGACACAATAAAGAAGTCAGACATAAATAATTAAAGGAGCAGAATCTAGAAATGAATCAGAAATGCACTGAATATGTTAAAATGTATATTAGTGAGTAGAATGTCAACAGCAAGTTAAATGTTTTTAATGTTTTGCTGTAGATGTGGGTGAAGGATCATCAGATGATGAACTTAAAATCGGACATTGTTCCACCGCTGAGCAGAAACCTCCACCTTCTCCTCCAGCTGAGAACAACCTGCTACCAGACATCTCTTCAGCTGTTCAGGACGAAGTAGCAGAGAACAATCGGAGGAGGGAAACGTGCACGGTGGCTGGAGTGGAGAATGATGGTTGGAACCAGGGGGACGCTTTAAGGGACGCCGATGAAGATGGTCGCAGGTTGAAGCTCCAGCTGACTGATAAGGAGAGCTACGTAGAGGAAGAGAAGGTGAGCAGATGTTGGACAGAAGATATAAAATTAAAGGCAGGTTTCCGATTTCTTCAGTTTATTGGCGCTAAACTTTAAACCCTGCCTCAGTTTTTTACATGAACAGTGAATGATCTGTTTGAGCAGCATCGTTTGGGTTTAGCAACTTTTATTCTTTGGGTTTTCAGCTTGTTTCTGTGTGATTCAGTCTCACAGCAGTTTATCACAAAAAACAAACCAAAAAATAATCTCTGGAACCATTCAACACCAAAAGCAGCCAGCTAATGATGAAGCATGTAGCTGATGAGAGGTCACATGTTTTTAATATGAAACTGACCATGGGTATCCACTCCCCAACCCTAGCACATATATGAACATGTATGTTTATCTGCAGATAAGAACTGAACTCAGACATGGTTTCTGAATGCTGATGATGCTCCAGGTCTACTGGATGTGAATAAATATCAGCTGAGGCTGTTGAAGACGATCCCAGGATATTTGTGAAGTTCTTCAGCCTCCAGGTTCTCAAATATCAACTAAAGCAGATTTAAAGTTTCATATGGTGGAATTGAACACATCAGCTCTGATCAAACACTGTAAAACTATTTTAGTTTGCACCATTACAAGTTTTAATGTCTAATAATTTCATACAGGGAGAATAATGAAATGGAAAGCCATTGACAGGATTACTTCCTTAGATCTGTTAAGCCTTTTCTGTCTATATTTCTGTGTTTTACCAGAAAGCTTCTCCATAATGTTTACTTCATGTTTCATTCATGATCTGCCTTCTAGCATATAAATAAACCCACCATATTAAGTGAATTTACACCAGAGGGGGTCTTTAAGCCTCAGTCAAGAGACCGTTAGCTTAGCTTTGACCATAAATAAAGAATCTTCTACCTCCTCTGCATATCCGTTTTCATTCTGTCTGATTTTAGTCTTCTGGGTGCTTTACTCTGCCTAGAAAGCATTTCCATCCACTGTCTGACTCAAAGTCATACTTAAAGATATTAACTTTCTCTTTCTGCCTCTAGGTGCTGCCAGCAGAGTGCCAGGAAGATGTGACTGCAGATAAAGATTCTTACAATGAAGACAACCTTCAGAACGTCTTGGAGAATCCAGTCTGCTGTGAACAGAAGCTTCATATGAGTGAAAACGGAGGGGGAGATGATGAAGCCACAGAGCATACCAATAAAACGGAGTCCCACTTGGAAGAACTTGTCGTCCATATCGAAGATATTCGTGTCTGTTACAGCAAAGATCCAGAGAATCCTCATCCAGAAGATACTAGTCACTCTAATTATTACAGCGATGATCTCCTCTCTCCAGAGGAAGAAGGTGAAAATGAGGTAGAAGATGACCAAGTGATCGCTCAACCAGCTGAGATGGTATACTCTACATCAGAACAAGAAACCAACCAGTCTGAGGTTCTGTCCAGTCAGAACAGTGATCAGGATCATGAATGTGGTCAAACCAGTGAAGAGAGTCAAGATGTACAGGAAGACCTTCTGAGCAATCTTCCAGATGTTCACTTCGATGCCCACATGCTACAACAACATCTGCAGATTGAACAAAACAATGGAGAAGGTCTTACCTGGAATGAAGAGGATCATGTTGTTGAAGGTGAAGTGCTGAGTGATAGTTCAGCTAAAGTGAAAGAAGAAGAAGAAGAAACCACCCCAGTGTTGGATAAAGATGCTGTTCTTGATGTTCCTGCTCCTGATTTGACGTCTCTGAAGGAAGAACTTCAGAGTGAAAAGAACCAAGGAAGTGTTGCCCAAGAAGGTAATCTGCCGTCTTCTCAGCTGGAACAATGTGATGAAGTGACAGCAGAAGAAAGTGATCAGAATGATGGTGGTCTGAACAGTAAAACAACAAAAGACATGAATGAAATCCATTTGAAGAATCTCACTAATGTCAGATTTGACTCCTCCACACTACAGCAACAACTGCAGACTGAACTACAGAGTGATCTCACTTCCAGTCAGCAGGACAGTGTTGTGAAAGAGGAAATGCTGACTTCTGTGGATGAAGAACCAGAGCCAGAGAAGACTGATGGCATGTGTGGTACAACAGTTGAACCCAGATGTGTGGATTTCCCTGAACTGTCATCAGATTTTCCACCATCAGTAGAAGAAGATGAAGCTACACCAGCTTTGGATAAAAATGCTGATCTTAGTCCTCTCAGCTTGGATGTACCGTCTTTTGCAGAAGAAATTCAAAGTGAATGGAAGGAAAGTGATACAGCTGTAGTGTTGGCTGAAGAAACTGTTGATAAGGTTATGTCCTCTTCCTCCAAAGGCCAACAAAGTGACCCTATGGATAATGAAGAATCATTGGAAAGGATGGGAGATCAGGCTGCCCTGTCTACAGAAACCTCTCATCCTGACATACCATCCACCGTCCAAGACAAACAAAATGACCAAAATAATGCAGACCTTCCTGAGGTTGGCGCTAGTGCTGCTCCTGTCAAGAATAAACCTCCCCTTTCATCCAATCAGGACATGTTTGGCCACGAGGTTGAGGACAGTTACAACAGAGCCATGGACCAGTTTCTGGAGGAGATGGCAGCCAAAGTTAAACACAACGAGAAGAAAAAGCAGATAGATGTAAAAGCTGTTGAGACTAAGGAGGAAGGAGCAAAGGAGAAGGAAGAGGACTATGAAAAGACTGAAATCAGTATCATGGAGGCAACTATGGATAATAATGAATGGATCACAGATGGAAACTACCAAGTCCTGCCCTGGATGAACTTTTCTGTCCCCTCTTTTATCCAAAACCACACAAAAACTGAACCAGTTCCCAGAGAAGAACCTCTCCACAGCTCTTTTCTTGCAGAAGCTCCGTGTATAGATGCAGTTATCCCACTTCCTGTCGTTGAACAAACCAACACCGTCTCCCTTCTAGACGAAAGCTTGGAAAATGGCAAAAAGGTGGTGGCAGTCCAGCCCATGCCCCAGAACGTCAACGTGATCTTCCGTATCCACTATCACACCCACTCACCTTACCAGAAGGTGGCTGTTACTGGGAACCAGCAGGAACTGGGAAACTGGAAGGAGTTCATCCCGTTGGAAAGAGCCGAGGACGGGCTGTGGTCCAGCGTGGTCAGCCTGCCTGCAGAGAGCCATGTGGAGTGGAAGTTTGTGGTGGTGGATAAAGGAGACGTCTGTCGCTGGGAGGAATGTGGAAACCGTCTGCTGGATACCGGCAGTGGAGATGACCTGCTGGTGCACAGATGGTGGGGAATCTTATAGAGATCTGAGGAAGATGTGGGACTGGATACTGGACCAGGTTGAGTCAAATATATTTACTCATCAGTAAATTCTATTGAGTCATGATTTGCTTAATCTATGGGTCAAAAGATGTCAGGAGAGCTAGCGTTAAAACTGGGTTAGATTTGGTTGAAATACACATTTTCTACATGTTTAGGTTGCTTATATCACCAGTTTTAAACTTTTTTGATTGTTTTTTTTTTTGCCATTTTTCAAGCTAGAAAAGTCAAGTATTAGCAGTTATTGATACTTTAGGTTTTCTGTTATGCGTTTCTCTGTTTAATTTAATTGAAAATGAAAAACCTTTAAAATGTTGAGGTGTTACCCTGGGTTATCAGTACTTGTGATGGGCATTTCACTACTGAATATTTTATTTTCTAAGGTCTTATCCACATGTTTCTTTTGAAATTCATCTTTTTCTTTGCATTTTGGTCTTTTGTTCATGTGGTAAGGCAGTTTTCAGTCACTGATTTTGGGTAATTTTCATGAAAACAAACTGATTTTAACCTTAAGCCCAGTTCTAACCTAGTTACAGTAAACTGGTGACATTTCCAACCACTGAAGTTCCCAACAGCTTTTAACAGGGATAGAACAATCATCTGATGGACTTTTCTTTAAGGACTTCCTCCTAATAACCAGCGGTTCATTGGATCTTTCAGGGAACTGGACAGAAACATCACATTAACGTCTTCCTTTTCATTTCCTCTTGTAGAAGTATCTCTGTTTATGCAAACTGCACCTCCTTTGAAGTGGTGATTTTCATGTAAGAGTTTAATTTGTATGAACTTTTATTCTACTGTCCATATGCTGCTTAAATACGCCCAACAATCTGAGAATAAATGCACATAGTTCACTTTTACTGCAGCAATAATTACAGCAATAACTGTTGTGTCCTGTCTGACTGGTGTCTATCAGGTTCTCTGGATTTACCACTAAACTGTGATATTGTTGTGACTCTGATGCTGCTTTTAATCTGGTGGGACTCATGCATGTAGATTATCCCACTGTCATTCTAAATGTGCCTTAAATGTGATTTTTCTATTCCTGTCTTTGTTGGACTTCACCTGTTTCACTGCAGGTTTAATGGATTATTCACACTGAGTCTCAAATGATCATTTTGGGTTTTAGTTCTTTAAAAATAGACTTCTGTGTCTCAGATTGTATCAGTAACTTAATATGCAAAACTGTGATGATAATGCTCCAAATGAATGTTATTAAAGTGGAATAAAATAACCTGAGTCTGTCTTTAATTTATGCACTTTAATCCACTGAAAGTCTAACGTTTGAATATGGTTGAAGGCTTTTGCTCATATGTAGTTAATGTTTGTCTTCTTTTAAGTGATAATTCATGTTCAGGGGTTACTTTTGCACAGAAGTGAAACATTTTATTTCCAAAAATCTAAATTTTTCAGTCAAGCTAATGGAAGATTTGTATTTGTTTGGGAGCATGAAGAACTTTTTCATTGAACATGCTCGTTTTTTGTCCTTTCTGAATGTTTTAAAGCTCTACTTGGATATCTCCTGCAACAAAGATGTCCTTTAATACAGCTCAGTTTGCAGATTTCCACGTTATTTTCCAGCTAACGTGTGGCAATGTCAGGGCTCTGCTGTCTGAGTCCTGCTAATCATTCACCACTGTTGCATCAGACAGACTTTAGTGAGGTGAAACACTGAAAATAACTCTGAACCTGAATGTCCTTTATTTAAATGACTGTTTACTCAAACCAAAGCCCAGACAGCGACCTTGTTTGGAGTCCAGCTGGCTCAGAGGCGGCTCACGCAGAGAAAGCTTCATCATCGGGTGGATTTTTAATGTCCGATTGAAGGTGACTGCTCTTCATCTCCTCTGTCTAGAAGCTGTCTGAACAGGACACTTAAACATACATAGCAGGAAATCCGTGCCAGTCCAGTAAATTATTCATCTGCACTGCAGAGAGCAGCAGGTTTGACGAGGTCAGAGGGAGATGCTTTACTGGAAGAAAGAGGTTTTGTTTTTTTTTCCCCCATCTTTTAATTAAATGTGAATGGTTTGTTGGCAGTCCAGTAAAATAGAATTCAGTCATGCTCCGTAATTACTCACAAAGGCTCAGAACAGTGAATATTCACAGAGGCACTCATTTAATGTGAATGAGAAAAAGAGCTTTAATGGTCAGTGTTGGATGAAGCCAAACCCAAAGCAGACCTTCCTCTGTGGCATTTCCATGTGAATGGAACTGTGTTTGAAATGTGATCCTCTCTGCTTCCACCTTTGGATCCACATAGACCATTACTCAGGAAACCTCCAGACCACCAAACCAGGACTCATCTGACCCACTTCTATGGAGTCAACAGGACTTAGCTGGAACTCACATGATTTATTCTGCCTGTTCAACACAGTTCAGCTTAAGTCTGTTTATCTGGAGGGAGAGCCAAATAGAACAGAACATCACAGAACACGTGGGCTAAATTTAATAAACTAATCAGAAGACTTTAAATATTTATTTTTTAACATCTGATACATTTGAAGCTCTCTGTTAGTGACTCTGTATGATTCCAAAACTACCACAATAAAATGCAGATTTTATCAAAGAACTTCACCAGAACCAGTGGGGGCACGGGGGGCAGTGGTCCCTCTGTGATCTGATTGGCCACCCCGTGTGCCCCCCCACCAAAATTTTCGTTTGAAATTTACATTACTGATACTCCGATTTCCGATACTCCTAAGGGCAACTTTGTTGTCCGACTGCACTTGAATGCACCAATGAAGTAAGTTTGATCTTTTCCTTGTATTTCTTTATTTCGTTTGGATTTGAAGAAGCTTTGAAGACGTTTCCTGATGCTGGAGGAGAAGCTTTGTACCTTTGAGGTAAGAAGACTATGACCGTTTCTCAGTAAGTAACTGTCCGTAGCTGGTTCTCACCAGGCGTGAACTAACCGTGACGTCACCCGTTGGTTTCAACGTCGAGAAAATGAAGCCCGGATTTTGCTACTTCCTGGTCGCCATTTTGGATATTTTGAAGCCAGTGACGTAAAAAGCGTCATCAAACAGACTGGACCGGAGAGACACTCGAGGCAGGACCAGTCTAAGGGACTGTCTATCAAGTATAGCCACGCCCCCTGGCTGCACCAACTTTAACGATTTATTTAAAATTCAGTATTGATTTATTTTAAGATCGGCCACCTGATCTCTCATTTTGACCATGAAAACTAACGGAAAAAAATCCTGAGCTGTAGAACATCAGTCTATCACATTTTATTTTTTCCAAAAATGAATTAGGGTCTATGGAGCAAAAACTTTTTGGAGCCAACCCTAGCGGACGGCGTGATATTGCAAGTTTTTGACACTTCTGGGTGGGCTTCATTTTTGGAGCCAGATGCTACGTCCATCTTTATATACAGTCTATAGTTCTCACGTTAAACGTCATCATGGAGACTGCATCAGACCAGACTAGTGAGCATAGATATGAATCTGTAGATAGGACCACAGATATGAATCAGTAGATGGGACCGCAGATATGAATCAGTAGATGGGACCGCAGATATGAATCAGTAGATAGGACCAGAGATATGAATCAGTAGATAGGACCAGAGATATGAATCTGTAGATAGGACCGCAGATATGAATCAGTAGATAGGACCGCAGATATGAATCAGTAGATGGGACCGCAGATATGAATCAGTAGATGGGACCGCAGATATGAATCAGTAGATGGGACCGCAGATATGAATCTGTAGATAGGACCGCAGATATGAATCAGTAGATAGGTCCAGAGATATGAATCAGTAGATAGGACCACCAATATGAATCAGTAGATAGGACCGCAGATATGAATCTGTAGATAGGACCACAGACACGAATCAGTAGATAGGACCAGAGATATGAATCAGTAGATAGGACCACAGATATGAATCAGTAGATAGGACCACAGACACGAATCAGTAGATAGGACCAGAGATATGAATCAGTAGATAGGACCACAGATATGAATCAGTAGATAGGACCAGAGATATGAATCTGTAGATAGGACCACAGATATGAATCAGTAGATAGGACCAGAGATATGAATCTGTAGATAGGACCACAGACACGAATCAGTAGATAGGACCGCAGATATGAATCAGTAGATAGGACCAGAGATATGAATCAGTAGATAGGACCGCAGATATGAATCAGTAGATAGGACCACAGATATGAATCAGTAGATAGGTCCAGAGATATGAATCAGTATAGGACCACCAATATGAATCAGTAGATAGGACCAGAGATATGAATCAGTAGATAGGACCACAGATATGAGTCAGTAGATAGGACCACAGATATGAGTCAGTAGATGGGACCAGAGATATGAATCAGTATAGGACCACCAATATGAATCAGTAAGCTAGCTAGCTAAGCAGTCCTGATTAGCAGCTAAATGTAGCATCAAGCTAATGATGTTTGTGTTGTTTCCTGTCAGCAGCTGAGGTGTTTTGTGTTCCTGTAATGCGGTTCATTAAGGTCATAAAACTGTGGCTGGTTGACGTTAATGTAACGTTCAGGAAACTTAAATGTGATTAAAACAGTAACGTTAATGTTCTATTTGTCAGTAATTAGCTTTAATTTCACACTAAAACAAACTCTGATAGTTTTAAAATGACACCAGTTTCATGAATTTGTTGAAAATGGTCTCATTTGTTGTTGTGATGTTGCTGCTGATTCATTCAAACCAGATGATCCCTGTTGAAGACACGTTTAGTTCTAGTATCAGAAGTACAAGAAGGAAAATGGAAGTTTAGTTCTGCTACATCAAAGATTTCAGGAATAAAATAACTAAATGAGTCTTTATGCCTCCAACTTTATTTTACAATAATGAAATAATCACAGATAATAAAAATATAAATAGTGGAGAAAACCTGAGAGAATAATTTCCTGAAAAGTTCATGAAGGAAAAGCAGCTTTTTCTCCTGAAAGATCAGAATCAGCTCCAACATCTGCATCTGACAGCATCAAGTCAACCAGAAGGAAAAGAACAAAGAAAATGACTTCTTTCTGATCACATTCTTCACCTTTATAGTCCACTTTTAAAAGTTCAGCAGACAGGTGCTCTGCTGTGGAGTGTGACGATGTCGTCGCTGATGTGGAGACTGACGTTTCTGTTTCACCCACAGCGAGCTTTAGGACACCCGGGTCAGACTAAAGTTTGAAATACCGACTGACAGCTCAGATTTAACTGTCTGAAGTTCTGTTTTGATGGATGGATGTTTTTCACTCAAAGCCCCCAGGAGCTGGGTCTTTAAAATAACCACCGTCTGGTTACAGAGTGAAAGCAGCAGTTCCTCCTTAAAGGCATTAGAGGAGATTTAATTTCCTACGACTTTGAACGTAGCATGCGCACATACAACCTCTCCCTCACCCCCTCTAACCTCCCCCCTCTTAACATTTACGAAGAAACGCCCCCCTCCAGAAACCTGCGTAGGACTCGTGAAGTTGTCTTTTACGGCTGGGTCCCCCTGGATCTTTATCTGCCATTATGTAAAAAAGATGAGCAAAACAAGTCACCAGCTAACTACGAAGCTATACCAAAGCAACACATACAGAAAACACGGAAGTCCAAGGCGTACGTAATCTACGTAACTAGGCCTGAGCTGGAAGATTTTTGATTGACAAGAAAGGGAGCAAAGCAAACGCCTCGGTCTGAGCGCGTTGATTGGCTGATGTTTTTCAGGTCCTGCCATGTCCACAGTTATTTTTTTAATTTTTTATTCTTTTAGAGACCATACATACAAGTCCACTAAAGGTCAGTATATTCATTTTATGTGAATCAGACAAATTAAACAAAAAAAAACATCCTCCATAATGCCTTTAAGTTCAGAGATTGCAGCATCTGAGGGCCTCTTCAGAAGAAGACGTAGTTGATGAAGGCGTTCTGGAGCAGAAAGACCACGACCAAGCAGCCTGGAGATCTTAGGCAGCGTCTCCCTCAGGTGGGTGTCAACGGTGTTCACGGTCAGGTCTGTGGTAAACCTGTGAAAAAACAAAACAGAAAGAAATCTAGATTATAAATGAACATGTAACCAAAGCACTCTGTGTATAACGCCATAGTATAGGATGTAGTTCAGAAAATATCAAAGTATAGTTTACTTTTTAAGAATAACAAAGAATGGCCTGTAGTTCATAGTGTAGCATGTCGGCAAAAAACAAAACAAAACAGATTATTATGTGGTTCAAAAAGCACAAAATGATAGGATGTTGTCTAAAATTGTCATGTATGATATGTGGTTCAAAAAATGTCATAGTGCAGTATAGCACTCTAAAAATGTCATAGTTTAGCCTTTGGTCCACAAAACTTTATGTCCTGCCTGTCTGAAATAGGTGAGGAGCAACACAAAAACAGTCCAAACGCTGGTTTCCAGAGGGTTAGACGAGTACTTATTTGAAAGAGTAAGTTTACTAGCCTAGCCGTGCTCGACCCAGCTCTGAAGACGCAAGGGTCTAGTTACCCTCCATAAGCCTCGAGGCTGGATTCTCCTAAAACTGGCCGACGAATCACCATGAAGTGTAGAGTCAGAAGGCGGGCGTAACTAAGTGACGACAGAGGTGCAACGATTCTGACAGAAACAACCGGAAACAACTAGCCTAGCCGCGCTAGACAACCCACGGCAACGAATTTAATTCTCTGCCAGGGTCGACAACAAAAACGACAACAGTCGTTGAGCTCCATTAGCACCGACTCTGAATAATCTTTCTGTTAACATGTCTGTAATATGCTTGAGCTAATATACCAGCGCTCTAGGAACTATGTCAGCCTATTCGTTGCGCTGATTGGTTGTATACCTACCCAATTGCTGCAGAGTGATTTGAAAGACAACCTTTTAGCCCGCCTCCCTCCCTGTCGAGAGTTCCTAGACCCTTGCGTCTTCAGAGCTGGGTCTAGCGCGGCTAGGCTATAAGTTTACAACAACACAACATGTGAGGGGGTTAAAAGCAAATGGGTGTTAGTAAAATATAAATAAATAAACAGAACTAAAAGTGAACTTCACATTGAAATTGATGGGCATTCCAACCAGGAACAAAGTAAAAGATCATCAATACGAAAAAAAAACTCTTTCTGTTCACTTCTTAAAACCCCAAAACACACCACAGTAGCACCCTAAACTAAAACTACCAGTGGGTTCCTGTTTTCCTTTCTGAACAGTTCAAAGGTCCCTCTCTATCTCCCCACACATCCACCAACCACTGGAACACGTCTCCAAAGTTCTGCTGAAGCTCAGCTTCCCCTCAGAAGAAGTGCCGCCAGATGAAGGAGCCTTTTGAGAGACAGCTGGCATCGTGATTGGACGGTACTTTGGTCTGATCCAATCCAGCTTCAGCTCCAGAGACGGCAGGCCGGACGAGTCAACGGAGGCCGGGTGGACGAAGGCATGAAGCTGAGAACAATCCAGAAAACACCAGAGGAGGAATGCAACAGCCCAGGGCCAGAACAGAGTAGCATGGTATGTCTCTGAGAAAACATCATAGTTAGCCTTTGGTTCAAAAAACGCCATCATATACATCGTATATTGTACAAATAACAATTCAAAGGAAAGAGACAGTGATTTACGGTAATAAATCCATTTTAAAATGGTGCTACTTTGGCTCTGAACCTTTATCTTGCTGTGGTCACTCTGTCTTCTGGAGTGATTTGATTGGTTCTACGTCACCAATAAAACTCCTTTAACTTAACATCTGTAAACAAAACAAAAACGTATCAACAAAGTTTTCTGTTAGACTTTGTGTTCTTCTAAGTTTAACTCCAAGATTTTAAATACTTTCATTTACTGCAAATGAATATCTCCTCCAAATGTCTCACTAATTATCAGCCTTAAAAACCCACAAACACCCCTCTATACTGGACCACACTTAGTACAGTCCGGTTCCCCCTTCTATAAATCTGCTTGGAATCTTCCACTTCCTGTTTGTCAAAGTGGCCTTCTACCTGGACAGGTTTAGTTGGAGCTCATCAACAAACATTTTGGGTAAGTGCACTTTAATGTGGATGGATGACACTGAATTAGAGTCTGTTTTAATGAGACTGAGTTCAGATGTGTAGCTCTGTCATTAAATAGGAAATTATTCCTCAGAATTCACAGAGAAAAGTCTGAAATGTTTGCTAGGTTAGCATCCCACATGTTCTTTGGCTCAGCTAAAGCTAACTCTCTCCAACTTCTGATCTCTGGAGTTGCTTGTTGTTCAAATATCTTCTAGAGGTGCTGAAGCTCAGAAAGTCTGAGATGTTTGTTCAGAATCAGCTCATTCTCCAGTCTTCTCTGAACTGTCCTCTTTAGTTTGAACTTTCCCTAAACTTAGGAGTTAATGACAGAGCAGCACATCCAGACTCAGTCTCATTTATGTAGAGATTAAACTTCAGTGTCATTCATTGATGTTAAAGTGCAGTTTTTCACATGTTTGTTGCTCATGATCCCGACCAAACCAGTCCAGGTGGAAGACGATGTGGAGAGAAGCTCCAGAGGATGAATATCACACATTTATGTTGGAAATAAATGTCCTTTAATTAGACTTTGTCATGCAAAAGTTGGATTTCCCTTTAACCCTTTAAGCTGCAGTCAGTTCCAGCCATTTTCAGTACAAAATATAATATTCGCTAATATTCTATTTGTAAATAAAAATATGACGAGAAATACAGGGAATATTGGACGGGCATCGCGGGATGCATTTCCTGGAAAACGACCTGTTCGTGGATTTTATACCGTCTTCAAGACATGTTTTGGACAAAATAGTTTACTGGCTTGTTTTGTCTGGATGTCCAAGGTTGGATTATGGCCGTTTTTTGTGGAATATTTTCATCTGTGTGTAATAATGAACCTGGAAATGTGAGTCGCGCTGTGTACGTTAAAGCCGTGTATAGAGAACGGATGGATGGATATTCTTGTTTGTCGGACAAATGTGTTTTTCTCACCCGCTGTGGTAATCACATCTGAAAGGGGTTTATACCGGCGGATTCATGAGAATCTAAGCTTTCCATCGGCGTATAGTGTTTGTATAATCGCGTTTGAAGTTTCAGACATTTAGCAAATTGCTTTATGCAGATCTCAAAGTGTACCGCAGGCGGGACACTGAAGCGCAATGATGTTCAAATCTTTAAGTGTTTTGTTGATGTTGGTTTCGAAATGTTTTCTGACACTCGGCCCCAAACATTAAAACCTTCTACGGCTCACAAGCTGCAACAATTCACACATTATCAACTATCTCTCTGACTAAACTAAGATAAAAAGTGAAAAACTGTCTGATTCCTGCATCATGAATGTAAATCTTTTTGGTTTTTATGACAGTAAACTGAAAATATTTGGGTTTGACATTTTATAAACCAAAACAAGAAATGAATTAGTGGAGAAACTGGACTTCAGCCTTTGAACCCTCAGTTCCAAGACTTTCCAAAGCTTCCACACCTCCCGAGTCCTCAGGACCTGAGCTTTCACACAGTCTGAAGTCTGAAATTTTCTAAGTCCCACAGTAGATCTCTGTCAGTTTGAACCTTTAGACAGTCTGAGGGCTGAAATCTTATCAGTTCCTGAGTAGTTCACTGTTAGTTTGAACCTAACGACAGTATGAGGACTGAAATCTTATCAGTTCCTGAGCAGTTCACTGTTAGTTTGAACCTAACGACAGTATGAGGACTGAAATCTTATCAGTTCCTGAGTAGTTCTCTGTTAGTTTGAACCTAACGACAGTATGAGGACTGAAATCTTATCAGTTCCTGAGTAGTTCTCTGTTAGTTTGAACCTAACGACAGTATGAGGACTGAAATCTTATCAGTTCCTGAGTAGTTCACTGTTAATTTGAACCTAACGACAGTATGAGGACTGAAATCTTATCAGTTCCTGAGTAGTTCACTGTTAGTTTGAACCTAACGACAGTATGAGGACTGAAATCTTATCAGTTCCTGAGTAGTTCACTGTTAGTTTGAACCTAACGACAGTATGAGGACTGAAATCTTATCAGTTCCTGAGTAGTTCACTGTTAGTTTGAACCTAACAACAGTATGAGGACTGAAATCTTATCAGTTCCTGAGTAGTTCACTGTTAGTTTGAACCTAACAACAGTATGAGGACTGAAATCTTATCAGTTCCTGAGTAGTTCACTGTTAGATTGAACCTAACGACAGTATGAGGACTGAAATCTTATCAGTTCCTGAGTAGTTCACTGTTAGTTTGAACCTTCAGACAGTCTGAGGACTGAAGTCTTAAAAGTTTCTCAGTACTTCTGTGTTACTTTGAACTTTGTGGTGAACAGAAGCCTTAAAACTTGTGACCATGAGTCTTGATTTCACATTTAGACCATCCATCTGAGTTCTTCTCAGACCTTCACCTGTGGGTTCTTTAGAAATCCTGAACAAACTTTGATTCTCTTCACTGAACAGTAAAGTTTGTGGAGATCAGAAGGTAACATTAGTTTGATCGATGCCTTCAACTACTAGTAGACTTTATCGGGAAAGCAGTTTTCTGAAATGAGCTCTTAGTAAATCTGTCCACAGTCAAACCAAGAACACAGAAAGAGGAAATGTTTGAAGAAACAACTTGATGTTTTCATTTCAGACTAGAAAACGCTTTAAGACCTTTATCTATTTTTGCTCTTTTTCATCGTTTTATCGTCTCTTCTGTTTAATTTGATCTTCTAAAGTCTAACTGGTGTCTTTTCAAATGTTTTGTCTTTAGTTTGATTCTTCTTAAATATTTAGAAGTTTTCTCACCTTTTATTCTTTTCTAATGTCTGATTTGATTGCTAAATGTTTTGTCTTTTTAATGTTTAATTGTTGTTTTTTCAAATGTTTTATTGGCTTGTCTGAAAAATTTCCTTTTCTTTCCCAATGTTTAATTTTTACATGAAATCTTTAAGGTTTTTCTTTTTAAATGTTTTACCACCTTTTAATGTTTAATTTTATTTTTAAATGCTTCATTGTATTTTCTGTTTAATTCCTATTTAAAGTTTTGTCTTTAAGATTTAATTTTCTAATTAAACATTTAACTTTTAATTAAATGTTGTCATTCTAAAGGTTTAATAATTAAATGTTTTAAATGTTTAATATTCTTTAATTGTATTTTTAAATATTTAGTTATCTAAAATATTTCATCTTTAATATTTGTTTTAAAATGTTTAATTTCATAATTACATGCTTTGTATCTTCTGTTTAATATAATTTAATTGTATTTAATGTTTGATTTTCTTTTTAAAAGCTTGATTGTATAAAATGTTTTTCCTTTGATTTAATTGCCTTTTAATGTAGTTTATTTCTTTAATCTTTTTCTGTCAAGATTTTAACCCCAACCTTAAAAATGAAACAAACCCTTAAATCACAATAAAAAATACTTCTGTTGTCACAATCATGAGTTAGTCACTTATTCTGTTTATCAATTCAACTTTATTTAGAACCTTTCACACAGATGACAAAACTACACAAGCAAAGAGAGAGAAAAAAAAACTATGCTAAAACTATGATTTAAACTCAAAAATATATTTGAAACAAAAGGATTAAACATGGTAATAAAATATGTTGTGTCCAGGGGATGGAGGGAGTTTATTGAAGTCTTCTTGGGCTCACACAGTAAATCATTTAAAATAGAAACTTGATATTCAGTCTAAGGAAACTGCAGAGCGACAGAAGAACCAACAATATCTCCTGTTTTCTCCTTTAATGAGTCGACTCTTCTGCTGCTTTCAGACCAAACAACTACAGACTCTTCACAACCTGCTCAAACTCTTGGTACAGGACCTCACCACACGGGTCAACAAGGTTTCCTTCTCATTTCTACTCTGAAGCTCACCTTCTCCTGCTCAAACTGCTGACAAATGTTTGTGCTGCTCTAAAGTCTGGTCTCCAGAACTTCCTAAAAACTCTCAAAGTCTCTTCTGCTGCAGGTTGCTTTGTAGAACTGTTCCAGAAAACCTCACTAAACCACATGGAGGGGCCTCAAGATAGTCGTCCAAATGAAACCGTACAAAAACCAAACTAGCACAACCCAAACGCTAAAGTCTCCTGCAGCCTACCAGAGAAGCTCTTTAAGCAGAGAATCAGGACAGGAACTCTTACCTTCTGGACAACCAACGTTGGTTCACAAACAACCAAAAACCTCTAAAGACTCACTACAGCCAAGAGCAAGACACAACTCAGCTGCACCAAATCCACTAATCACTGCACACATTAGCACCATGTGCTAACTGTGGCTAAAGAATCACATTTACCAAGACAACTATCAGTACAAAGCCCTAAAACACACCAAGAAACACATTAAAGAGGATTTTACTGCTGGACGCTGCAAGCCAACACCTAAAGAACAAACTAAAGCAACGGAGCCAAACCAGGTTCAGTGAAGAGAAGCAGAGGAAATGTTTGACTGCAGACATAAAGCAGGAAGACACTGAGCTGCTCAGGTGTTCATGATAACACCAAGCAGCCACCTGGACAGCCAATAGGAACACAGCTTACTGGAAGTCCAGAGGGCTGGCTTAGTGAAGGAAATTTAGTGTAAAGTTGTCTGTGTAGGTTCTCATTCATCCAGGTCATGGTTATCCAAAGTAGTTTAAATCAATCCACTGGACTTTAAGAAAGTTCCTTGAAGACGTTTCACCTCTCATCCAAGAGGCTTCTTCGGTTCTGGTGGTGGTTGGTGTAGCCTCAGCATTTTTGAGGTGTTGCCTCAAAAAAGCTGAGTTTATGCTGATTCATTTCTTGCTAAACCAAAGATTCCAGATATTTGAGACCTAATGAGGCTTTACTCTGTAAATTTGCAGTGATCTGGGATCTTAAATCTTAATAATTTTTACTCTTATTCATGAAAGGCTACTAATGTAGCCGCAAGGGGACACAAGCCAGTGTCTTATTGTGCCGGTCCCAAGCCCGGATAAATACAGAGGGTTGTGTCAGGAAGGGCATCCGATGTTAAACTTTGGCCAAATCAAACATGCGAATCAAATGTATGACTTCCATACCAGATCGGTCGAGGCCCGGGTTAACAACGACCGCCATCGGTGCTGTTCACCTACAGGGTGCTGGTGGAAAATGGACGACTGTTGGTCGAAGAAGGAGGGGAGGAAGGTGAGAAGAGGAACACCAAGAGTCTAGGACTGAGAGTAGGAACTTTGAATGTTGGAACTATGACAGGAAAAGGTAGAGAGCTGGTTGACATGATGCAGAGGAGGAAGGTGGACATACTGTGTGTCCAGGAGACCAGGTGGAAAGGTAGTAAAGCTAGAAGTTTAGGAGCAGGGTTCAAGTTGTTCTATCATGGTGTAGATAGGAAGAGAAATGGAGTAGGAGTTATCTTGAAGGAGGAGTTTGTTAGGAATGTCCTGGAGGTTAAAAAGAGTGTCAGATCGAGTGATGAGCCTGAAGCTAGAAATCAAAGGTGTGATGTTCAATGTTAGTGGGTATGCTCCACAGGTAGGATGTGAGCTGGAGGAGAAGGAAAGATTCTGGTTGGACCTTGATGAAGTGATGCAGAGCATCGCTAGAAGTGAGAGAGTTGTCATTGGTGCAGACTTCAATGGACATGTTGGAGCAGGAAACAGAGATGATGAGGAGGTTATGGGCAGGTTTGGTATCCAGGAGAGGAACGCAGAAGGACAGATGGTGGTTGACTTTGCAAAAAGGATGGAAATGGCTGTAGTGAATACTTTCTTCCAGAAGAGGCAGGAACATAGGGTGACCTATAAGAGTGGAGGTAGGAGCACACAGGTAGACTAAATGTTGTGTAGACGGTGTAATCTGAAGGAGATCAGTGACTGCAAAGTAGTGGTAGGTGAGAGTGTTGCCAGACAGCATAGGATGGTGGTGTGTAGGATGACCCTGGTGGTGAAGAAGATGAAGAGGGCAAAGGCAGAGCAGAGGACCAAATGGTTGAAGCTGAAAAAGGAAGAGTGTTGTATGACTTTCAGGAAAGAGTTGAGACAGGCTTTGGATGGTCAGGAGGTGCTTCCAGATGACTGGACAACTACAGCAAATGTGATCAGGGAGACAGGTCGGAGAGTACTTGGTGTGTCATCTGGAAGGAAAGGAGATAAGGAGACTTGGTGGTGGAATGAGGAGGTACAGGAGTGGATCCAGAGAAAGAGGTTAGCTAAGAAGAAGTGGGACACTGAGAGGACTGAAGAGAGTAGACAGGAGTACAGGGAGATGCAGCGTAAGGTGAAAGTAGAGGTGGCAAAGGCCAAACAAGGGGCTTACGATGACTTGTATGCTAGGTTGGACAGTAAGGAGGGAGAGACTGACCTGTACAGGTTGGCAAGGCAGAGAGACAGAGATGGGAAGGACGTGCAGCAGGTTAGGGTGATAAAGGATAAGGATGCAAGTGTGTTGACAGGTGCCAATAGTGTGATGGGAAGATGGAAAGAGTACTTTGAAGAGTTGATGAATGAGGAAGATGAGAGAGAACGAAGAGTAGAAGAGGTGACTGTTGTGGACCAGGAAGTAGCAAAGATTAGTAAGGATGAAGTGAGGAGGGCATTGAAGAGGATGAAGAGTGGAAAGGCACTTGGTCCTGATGATATACCTGTGGAGGTATGGAAGTGTCTCGGAGAGGTAGCAGTAGAGTTTCTGACTGGGTTGTTCAACAGGATCTTAGATAGTGAGAAGATGCCCGAGGAATGGAGAAGTGTGCTGGTGCCCATCTTTAAGAACAAGGGAGATGTGCAGAGTTGTGGCAACTACAGAGGAATAAAGCTGATGAGCCACACGATGAAGCTATGGGAAAGAGTAGTTGAAGCTAGACTAAGGGCAGAGGTGAACATCTGTGAGCAGCAGTATGGTTTCATGCCAAGAAAGAGTACAACAGATGCAATATTTGCTTTGAGGATGTTGATAGAGAAGTACAGAGAAGGTCAGAAGGAGCTGCATTGTGTCTTTGTAGATCTGGAGAAAGCTTCTGACAGGGTGCCCAGAGAGGAACTGTGGTTTTGTATGAGGAAGTCTGGAGTGGCAGAGAAGTATGTTAGAGTGGTGCAGGACATGTATGAGGACTGTAAGACAGTGGTGAGGTGTGCTGTAGGAGTAACAGAGGAGTTCAAGGTGGAGGTGGGAGTACATCAGGGATCAGCTCTGAGCCCCTTCTTGTTTGCTATGGTGATGGACAGGATGACAGACGAGGTCAGACAGGAGTCTCCATGGACTATGATGTTTGCAGATGACATTGTGATCTGTAGTGAGAGCAGGGAACAGGTGGAGGAGAAGCTAGAGGCGTGGAGGTTTGCCCTGGAAAGGAGAGGAATGAAGGTTAGCCGCAGCAAGACGGAGTATCTGTGTGTGAATGAGAGGGACCCAAGTGGAAGAGTGAGGTTACAGGGAGAAGAGATCAAGAAGGTGGAGGATTTTAAGTACTTAGGGTCAACAGTCCAGAGAAATGGAGAGTGTGGAAAAGAGGTGAAGAAGCGTGTACAGGCAGGCTGGAACGGCTGGAGAAAAGTGTCAGGTGTGATGTGTGATAGAAGAGTTTCAGCTAAAATGAAAGGAAAGGTTTACAAAACTGTGGTGAGACCAGCCATGTTGTTTGGTCTGGAGACAGTGTCCCTGAGGAAAAGACAGGAGGCAGAGCTGGAGGTAGCAGAACTGAAGATGCTGAGGTTCTCTTTGGGAGTGACCAGGATGGATAGGATCAGGAATGAGTCCATCAGAGGGACAGCACATGTTAGAGGCTTTGGAGATAAAGTCAGAGAGGCCAGACTGAGATGGTTCAGACATGTCCAGAGGAGAGAGAGTGAATATATTGGTAGAAGGATGCTGAGTTTCCCACTGCCAGGCAGGAGACCTAGAGGAAGACCAAAGAGGAGGTTTATGGATGTGGTTAAAGAGGACATGAAGGTAGTTGGTGTGAGAGAAGAGGATGCAGCAGACAGGGTTAGATGGAGGCAATTGATTCACTGTGGCGACCCCTGAAGAGAAAAGCTGAAAGGAAAAGAAGAAGAAGATTCATGAAAGGCTACTGTAGTTCATTCATTGGCAGAAAGAAGAATCAACTTTAAAAGTTCCTTTAATGCAGACATAAGAAGAATTTCCAGATGACACCACAGATGACTGGATTCTAACCCTTCATGCTCATGTTTTATTTCTTTATCTTCAAACTAGTGGTCTTTAAACTGACCTGACTAAATCACACAGCTCCTTCTAGAACAACATTAAACTGATGCAGATATTTAAATATAATGCAAACTTTAGTTAGATTTGTTGATTTAATTCTTTACGATCTACACCTATATGCATAAAACTGCCGATTCGACCTGCAGGAAAGTTCTTAGAGGTTCCAAAATTAAAACTCTTTAAGCATTTAATTACAAAAAATACCACTAAACATCACCATAAGTCACAGTGGACCAGAGAAGTGTTTGTCCTCTTAGTCAGGAGGAAATGATGAAGATTGGTGAGTTTTTGTGCCAAATTAGATGCAGTTTGGCTGGAAGGTACTAAGAAAATGAGTGGAAGAGCTTCATGTAAGCCAGGAAAAAAGAGTTTTCATCCAGAAATAACGTCATCGTGTTTGGGACTGAAAATGAAAACTATAAAAGGAAAACCTGCATTCAGAAAAGCCGTCTTCTGGTTAGAACCTGGAGTGTGAGTGTTCTGCTGGCTAGTGGTCTGTAGTCCACAAATGTGGACGGCCGGGTGTGAAATTCTCTTTCTGAGTGAAGCTACCGTCTCTCCTTACAGAAGAAACCAACCTGAACTTTGACTCAGGGGTTGAATGGTGTCAGGGAGGATCTCTGTAAGGTTCGTTTGTGCTTTCCTGTGTCTATTTATAAATGTGCACTTTGCTTCTTTTATTTTTATCTTTGTTCTGTCACTGGTCTGTTTCCGGTGTTTCTCTGGGGACTATTTGTAGGTAAACTGCTGCTTATTCCTGGTTCAGTGAATCAGAGTGAGTACTAGGAGGTAACATTAGAATCTCTGATCTTCTACTGTATCCTTCTACCAGGATAACTATGGATATGCTCTGTCATAGTTGAGGTGTGTCTCTGCAGGCTATTTAAAGGACATTCCTGGCTGTGGATCACGCAGTGACCTTCACTGGAGACCGACAGACTGCTGACGTCTGCAGCCATGAATGAGGGTTAAAGAGGAGGGAGGAACGCTATAGGAGCTTCCAGTGTTCAAATCCAGTCTAACAGGCCACATTCTGCATTTATTCTGTGTATTGTTTAGCATCAAACCCAAACCTCTACCTCTAACCAAACACATTATAAACCTGATTTTTGTTCATTTTTCTGTCAGCAGTGTAGTGTAGTAGACACCAACCTGTTCATGAGCTGAAGTCTGTCCTGGATCTTTGCCTCTGTGGGACATCCCTCCATCAGAAGGTCACGTCTCAGAGGACGCTGCAGTGAGCTGGATGCATACTGAGCAGATATATGGTAGAATTTACAGCAGAGAGGACAACAGAAAGAGCTCACGGCTGCATTTATAATGCAGGAAAACGTGGTGCAGGTCTGATCCGAGGCTTTCTGAACCAGGTCAGGATATAAAATATTCAGGATCATCGCAGACGTTTCTGTCCTTTATTCTCAGGACTCCATGAAACCATGAATGTGGAGAGGACTGTTCTGCATATTTCAGTAAATAGATAAATTATTAAATGAAACGACGCTCCAAGTTTATCAGTTTGTTTTATTCACAGCTGATCCTGCAGTTAGAAATGATTCAGTCTCAGTAAAGAACAAAACCTGATCTAAAGTCACAGCGTGTGGGACGTCATGTATGTTGTATGCAGGTCACGGCTCGGTCTGAGTATTAACCTTTATTTTAGAGGTTCTAAAAGCACAGTTTAAACCAACACTGACCCCTGGCTGCATCCTGAACACCTTCATGAATATTAAAGGGACCAACAAACAATAAAACAACGTTCAAAAGTCATCATGTAAATACTTCTGTAAACTATAAAAGAAAAAACACAGGAAGAAAAATCACTGATTTCGAGTAAAACTGAAATCATAGTTCTAGAATTTTGCAGACTGGAAGAGAATTCACTTCAACATTTTATAGATAAAAAAACAAACAAGTACAAATTTCTGTTGGATGAAATTAGCAGTTCTTTGGATCTGCTGCAGCCATTTATTTAACCTTCACATAAACCTCAACAAGTAGTGCAAAAATCAGGCGAAATGAATGTGATAGCAGTTCATAGTTAGTTACTAAAGCTGTGGTCATTTTAAAAACCTCAGGGTGATTTTAGACCTAAAATGAGATTAGTTTAAAAGTTTTCCTCATTAATGTTTGATTTAGAAATTTAAATTCACTGGAAGGATTTTTAGAGCTGCTTATATATATAATATATATTTTATACACACACGATTATTATGACAAATCAGAATGGAATTATTAAGAAAAACACATGAATTTGTGGTCTATGTTTTTGGAAAATTAAAGTCAGACAATAACAAGTACGTAGATTTAGTAAAATAACGTGATTTTAACCTCTTGTTTTGGCGGTAGATTGTGTTTTTAGCAGCTGATTCTCTAACTCTGGACCGACTGCTGGTTTAAACTCTACAAACTGAGATCAGCTGAAAAGAAAAGAACTAAAAGTTGTTGAGAAACATCTAAAACTGAAGGACTGTGTAAAAAATGACCACCAGTAAACCAGGATCAGAAAGTTGTACTTACAAGCAAAAACAAGTTAAAGCACCGACGTTTCTTTATTCTGCAGATTCAACATTCATCCGTTAGAAAACACCAGCAGGTTTTATACTGAGTATAGTAGTGAACTGTACCATGATAAGTAGAAAATAAACTCAAATATCCACTCCTTGTAGTGTTTCTGTCCCTGCCCACCTCCACTTAGAGGTTCTTCTTCTCTCCTACCTCCCTTTAGCGGCTCATCGACCTCTCCGGCTCCTCGGTGATGGTCCGGTAGTGCTGTGGTTCGTTCTGAGCCAGAGCAGAGTCTTTTTGGATGAACAGGGCCGGTCGACTCTTCAGGGGTCTCAGGAACTTTTTGGACGTCACCAGATCCCCGTAGCCCTGGGCGTGGGAGAAGGCGTAGCCCGACCGACGGGTGCTGGGACGGCGCTGAGGAGGGCGGCGTGGAGGCGGGGCTGGCAGCGCCTCCTTCCTCATCTTATGTCTCACCTAGAGAGAAGATTTACTCATTTAGGACCCGTATTACACCAATCCACACAGCAACCTCCTACAGGGAACAGAACCTGCAGAAGAGTCTCTGTGGGAGTTTGAAGTGTTTCATTTCCTCACCTTGTCGTTAATGGTGGGACGAAAGTGGATGAGAATGAAGCGGAACGCCACCACAGGTAGAATACAGAGCAAGGAAGCCAGGAACATGGTCAGCCACACGTTAGGCTGGTTCAGAGAGTTTCTAGCTGTACCTGAAGTCCAAACAAAGACAAGAACACTGGATCAGAAGCCAGGGTTTAAAGTAAAAGGGTTTATTATTTATGCTCATCCAGTCTGAGCAGTAGAGGAGACTGTCCTCTATGCTGAGGAATGACTTTATAAAAAAATAAATAACAGAACATTTAACAAGAGTCACAATGCCATAAACAATAAGGTAGAGCTGTTTTTATAAAGTACAGTTGTTTGTATGTGCATAGACCTACATGTTATTTGTGTTATTTACAGCATATTAGTAGTAGGTGATTATATTGTGTAATTCCAGTTAATTAAACAACCTTACAGTGATGTGAATCAAAGTGGAAGATTAACTCTCCTACTACCTTCAAATTTACTGACATCTGCTGTCCTTGGGGTCAGTTTGACTCCAGCAATTTAAACCTTCAGAAAATTGTCATAATTTAAGTTGTTCCCTGAGTTTTTGTTGACTAACTATCACTTTTATAAACCCACTCCTACCCATTGCAGTCCTACATCCAGAACACCAGAAATCACCATAAACCCACTGACTGACCTAAAACTGGACAGAAATCTCTAGTTGGTTTTTTAATGGCTCTATATTATTTCAGAGTATATATTTTTGTTTTCTATAACATCTGGAATGAAAAACTATTTCTCTTATCAGGAATATTAACATGTAATATGTTCTGGAAAATCACACACAATTTCAAAAATGATAAACTGCATGTTATCGTGACCTCAGAATCACCCAAAACAACCACAACTAAACTGTGTAAAATGTTAATATTTATTTTATGTTTTATAGCTAAAAGCCTCAAAGACCTCTGATGAACGCCTCGTGTACAGGACATGAAAACACATCATCACATTAACTCTGTATTTACCAGCTGAACCCAGTTAATAACAGATCATGAATCTGAGGATAATAGATAGTCATTAAATCTCTCCTACTTTGTGTTCATGTTTTAAAGTGCTGAATAAATCTGATCTCCTCTAAAGGACTGGAAGGTTTGAACTTTGAAATGTCCACAGACTCGCTAATCAGAGGATGAATTCTGTCTGAAGTCATGAAAAGAGCCTATGAACGGCTGAATCTTCTCACCAACGAAGGGGAAGGCGGAGGTGAAGATGAGGAACATGCCGTTGCTGTACATGGTGAACGTCACGGCGAAGTAGGCGGCCAGACTTCCCCACACGAAGAACTGGTTCACAGCCGTCCAGTAGTAGGTGTCCAGACACAGCTAAACAGTGGAGGTAGACGGATTTATTCATCTGTTTATCCACAGCTCAGTTCAGTAGAGCTAGCTGCATGTTCCATGTCTTCTATATGGTCCAGAAACCATCATCACGAGGAGATCTGGTTCTCACCTGGATGCTCACCACCACCAGCAGGCAGGTCTGAGCCAGCAGAGCAAAGGACTGATAGTCGGCGATGTCCTTCCCGTCATCTCTGACCGTGTCGTGGATGGCGGCCCAGGGGATGAAGAAGAGGATGAGGGAGCTGTAGCAGCTGTGCATCATGCAGCGAACAAAGATCTTCTTATTGAAGTACAGGTTGAGTTGTCCTGGAGAGTAGAGCTGAGGGTAGCGGGAGCTCCAGCGGTCGTTTACATCCTGAACACAGTTATAGGATGTTAGAACATTAAAACATGGGAGGATCTACTCTGAACGATGTCTGATGTTAGTCCAGACCTGGTCAAAGAGGCTGAGGCCGAGGACCGGTAGAGCCGTATAAACCAAGTTATAGCAGGTGATGAACCACTCGTCATACACAGTCTGTTAATGAGAGGTAATTAAAGTTAAAAACAGTCTGTTAATGAGAGGTAATTAAAGTTAAAAACATTCTGTTAATGAGAGGTAATTAAAGTTAAAAACAGTCTGTTAATGAGAGGTAATTAAAGTTAAAAACATTCTGTTAATGAGAGGTAATTAAAGTTAAAAACAGTCTGTTAATGAGAGGTAATTAAAGTTAAAAACATTCTGTTAATGAGAGGTAATTAAAGTTAAAAACATTCTGTTAATGGAGGTAATTAAAGTTAAAAACAGTCTGTTAATTAGAGGTAATTAAAGTTAAAAAACAGTCTGTTAATGAGAGGTAATTAAAGTTAAAAACAGTCTGTTAATGAGAGGTAATTAAAGTTAAAAACAGTCTGTTCATAGATCTTAATAGATCTAAAAACAACATTATCTGCTATAAAAAGCTGCTTTATATAGTTTAGATGTTAGCTATAGAGCATGTTACAACAACTAAAACAACTAAAGACTCTCAGTTGGTTCTGATTTCATTTGGTTCATTCCCTGAAAACAGAAGCTTATTTTTACACCATGTTCTGGATATTTACAACAGTATCCTTAAAGTAAGTAGATACCTGCAGTTAATACAGTTACTTATCCTAATGGATAAACAGTTCCCTACATCTGTAAAGATCATGTATATCATGGCTCTACTGACTCCTAGAACTCCTAATTTTTATGACAGAATCACTGAAACACAAGAAAACAACTCTACATGTTGGTTCTTTCATATATGAAATATGATAAGCTCTGCTGGGTCTAAACTATACATACAGCTACATTTAATGATGTAGAAAGCCTCTAAACTGTATGAACGGTGATGATTGACTACAGCTGATGACTCTTCATCTGATTATGAGACTCAAACCCATCAACTGAAGAAACACGTCTGTCAGAAACCAACAGCTTTATTTGGACTGCAGCAGTTTAGTGAACCAGAACCTGCCAGAAGCTGGTGGATGATTGAGATGAAAGAACTTTAACCATATGTTAGCATATGTTAACTCTATGTATATTTTTGACCCAGTAGCAGATTTTGTCATAGGTAGTTGCTAGAGGTACGGACCTGTACTTTCCATTTGCCAATCAGATACGCGAGATCTGGTCACGTGACTCCCGGTAGACGCTGGAGGTACGGACCCTAAACCTGACCCTAACACCAACCCTAACCTTAACCTTTGCTTACCTTTCAACAGTTTGCAGTGGTTAGCAGCTTCTTGACTCGCGAGACTCGCGTACGGGTCCATATCTGTCTGGCAAATGGAAAGTGCCGTATCCGTAGGCCACAGGCTACGGGTACGGGTCCGTATCTGTAGACACTACCTTTGTCATATTTCCAGGAAGACCTATAACTAACCTATAATTGTTGACTGAGCATGTGTCTAACCATTAGTCAATAGAGAATAAGAGCTACAGGAGTTATTGAAGTGCATGGTGTAAACCTTTATGCTTGGCTGTTTGGTCATTACTAGATTCTTTATTTTTCACGCTGTATGTAAACCATAGAAACATGTAAAATCATACCAGACTCTCTGAATACGTCTCTCACCTGTGCAGAGAAACCGCAGAAGAAGGCGTACCAGAAATGCACAAAGGTGAAGGTGAAGTTCTTGTAAAAAAAGTACTGCAGGAACTTGCACATGCGCAGGTATGACCAGCGACCGTGGACCAGCAGGAGGCGCTGCAGGTACCGGAACTGGGCGAAAGAGAAGTCACTGGAGAGAACCGCCTGCATCCCCTCCTGACCGCTGATCCCGACTCCGATGTGAGCAGCTAAAGGAACAGATTAACAGGGTTAGTACCAGTAGATCCTGGTCCTACTGACGTTTCACATCTAGTAGATCCTGGTCCTACTGACGGTTCACATCTAGTAGATCCTGATCCTACTGACGGTTCACATCTAGTAGATCCTGGTCCTACTGACGGTTCAAATCTAGTAGATCCTGGTCCTACTGACGGTTCACATCTAGTAGATCCTGGTCCTACTGACGGTTCACATCTAGTAGATCCTGATCCTACTGACGGTTCAAATCTAGTAGATCCTGGTCCTACTGACGGTTCAAATCTAGTAGATCCTGGTCCTAGTGACGGTTCACATCTAGTAGATCCTGGTCCTACTGACGGTTCAAATCTAGTAGATCCTGGTCCTAGTGACGGTTCAAATCTAGTAGATCCTGATCCTACTGACGGTTCAAATCTAGTAGATCCTGATCCTACTGACGGTTCAAATCTAGTAGATCCTGGTCCTACTGACGTTTCACATCTAGTAGATCCTGGTCCTACTGACGTTTCACATCTAGTAGATCCTGGTCCTACTGACGTTTCACATCTAGTAGATCCTGGTCCTACTGACGGTTCACATCTAGTAGATCCTGATCCTACTGACGGTTCACATCTAGTAGATCCTGGTCCTACTGACGGTTCAAATCTAGTAGATCCTGGTCCTAGTGACGGTTCACATCTAGTAGATCCTGGTCCTACTGACGGTTCAAATCTAGTAGATCCTGGTCCTAGTGACGGTTCAAATCTAGTAGATCCTGGTCCTACTGACGGTTCACATCTAGTAGATCCTGATCCTACTGACGGTTCAAATCTAGTAGATCCTGGTCCTACTGACGGTTCACATCTAGTAGATCCTGATCCTACTGACGGTTCAAATCTAGTAGATCCTGGTCCTACTGACGGTTCACATCTAGTAGATCCTGATCCTACTGATGGTTCAAATCTAGTAGATCCTGATCCTACTGACGGTTCAAATCTAGTAGATCCTGGTCCTACTGACGGTCCACATCTAGTAGATCCTGGTCCTAGTGACGGTTCAAATCTAGTAGATCCTGATCCTAGTGACGGTTCAAATCTAGTAGATCCTGGTCGTACTGACGGTTCAAATCTAGTAGATCCTGGTCCTAGTGACGGTTCAAATCTAGTAGATCCTGGTCCTACTGACGGTTCAAATCTAGTAGATCCTGGTCCTACTGACGGTTCAAATCTAGTAGATCCTGGTCCTAGTGACGGTTCAAATCTAGTAGATCCTGATCCTAGTGACGGTTCAAATCTAGTAGATCCTGGTCCTACTGACGGTTCAAATCTAGTAGATCCTGGTCCTACTGACGGTTCACATCTAGTAGATCCTGGCCCTACTGACGGTTCAGATCCACAGTTTTACCTTTGATCATGCTGACGTCGTTGGCTCCATCCCCAATGGCCAGAGTCACGGCCTGCTTGTACTTCTTGACCAGCTGCACCACCTGGGCCTTCTGCAGAGGAGTGACCCTGCAGCAGATCACCGTCTGACACATGCAGGCCGTCCTCAGGAGCTCCAGCTGCATGTTCTTCTCCAGAGCAAAGGCCTGAAGGTGGAAGGAACCAGGGATTATCTCCACAGTCTGAAAATACATCCATGCTCTCAGGGACATTCAGAGACCTCCATGTCATTAGTGGTGGAATTTCACGATTTAACAGCCTCCACTGTGGTGAAGCTGCAGGAAACCTGGTAGTCTTATTAACCCCAACCAGGTAAATGTAGACTTAAAAAACAAGACACCTAACAGAGCTTCTTTCTCTGAATTCAGGACACTGAGTCACACCGAGGACAGTTTATTTTGTTGGCTCCGGCTACCTAAATAGTAAAGTTCCTTTAAAGGCTTCCTACCAAACTGTGTCCATTAATAACCAGGCCGTAGTCTCCGTCCACCTTCTCATCCTGAACACTCTGAGTCTTCTGCAGCCAGAACAGTCCAGCTCGAGATCTGATCACCGATGGCTCCTCTGCTGCCTCCGGACACATTTTCCTTCTAGCAGTCCTGCAGACAGGAGGACGGGAGTTTTATTCACATCATGAAAGGCTCAGTATTCAGCTCTGGACTGGATTTTATCCACAAACAGTAAAACATCCGATCATTGAGTCATTTCCTGTCCAAAGATAATTAACATAAAGCCAGCACGGCTTAAGTATTAACAGTTTATTGAGTTTAATTATAAACCTTTATCTGCCTTTAATTTCTGTAAACAGAGACGCCCTTCGCTGACATTCAACAGCAGAAACAGGATCAGTTAAATAGAAAAACTACTTTCTGACAAACTGCAGATGAACTTCTCCTGTTTTGAAGCTCAGCTGGCTCTGTTTGATCAGGAGGCTCTGATTGGTCAGCTGATATATGTTATGTCTTTTAGCTCCAGATCTCTGAGGATAGGGAGTCTTTCAGAGGCAGCTTTAGTGATGAAGGAATGGAGGAGAGCTTCTCATTATAAACTGTGTTACGTGATGACATCACTGTGTAACAACAGAAAAGCCTGGATCTCAGTTGAGGTGTTGCAGGAGCAGTCTCCTGTCAGAGACAATACCTCCCTTTGGTTTGAACTTTACAGACCTTTAATGTGCACTAAAAGCCACAACACATACATAAGATAAAGGCAGAGTGGGATCCTTAAATACGTCAGTGTTACTGAATGAATTCATATGTTTAAATGTCCTCCGATCAGCAGAATAAGTTCTTCAGACTTACTGTAGCTCCTCTCGGACTCCTTCAGCTGTGTTTGCTGCTACTATGAAGATGTCCTTCATCTCTTCTCTCAGCATGTTGCAGGAATATCCGATGTTTTCCGCTGTCTCTGTTTCACATCAACAACAGTCAGTTATTGTGGTGAAATGAATGATTTAATTAATCTGCTGAACATGGAGAACTCCGATGCTTTGGTGGTTCACAAATGGAAGTTCCAGTGTGTCTCCCTCCCTCACTGGGATTCATAATTAATAGAACATGTTTTCATTTTAGCAAACCTTGTTTATCTCCCGTCAACACCCAGATTTTAATGTCAGCTTTAGCCAGCTGTTCGATGGTCTGAGGAACTCCATCCTGCAGTTTGTCCTCCACAGCCGTCGCTCCCAGCAGCTGAAGATCACAGAAGAAACATGATTTTAATTTATTTCTAAATCTCCTGATGATAAAAACACTCTGGTTTCTCTGCTAAGCTGCAGCAGGTAAACCAACCATCATGTCTTTCTCTATCTCTTCATAAACTTCATCCAGTCTCTCCTCTCGATCCTCAATGGAGGTGATGGCCTCATGGTGGCGCTGTCTCCACTCTGCCAAGTAGCTCTCATCTAAGTCCTTGTAGGCCAGAACCAGCGTCCGGAGACCGTCGCCTGCATAATCCTGGTTTGGTTGAATAATTTAGAGCCGTTATATATGTAGAGAAGTTTTTTAAGTTGAAATACAGATTATAAAACCGGCTTCACTCACGTTGAGATGTTTGGTGGTGACTCCCATCAGTTTACTGCAGGAGGGATGCAGTCGTTCATAGATGATGGTGTCTGCTCCTTTACAGAACAGAGTTATCCTTCCATCTGGGCTACGGACTGGAAACCACAGTCAAAGTCATTTTATACCAGAAAGCTCACCAACAGAAGCCTCACATGAAGATTCTTACATGAAAAATTTTCCATTTCTCTCCAGTAAATCCTCTGATAAGCAGCAAAGGGACTGAAATCTTCTCACTACTTTCTCTCACCGATTACCGACATCCTTTTCCGCACATTATTGAAGTCCAGAACAGCCACCAGCTCATAGACGACCTTCCTGCAGTTCTCCATGACGGTGATGGTTTCTGGTGTACGAGAGCGAAACACAAAACCAAAGTTTCTGGCTGCCGTCACCAGAGCACCTTCATCAGGAGACTGAGCCTGATAGATCAGGTCTCCTGAGGAGAGAAACAAGGAGAAGAGGAGGAAAGTTAGGTTAGATTTTAAAATGCCCACAAGAGGAAGCATTAGTGGACAGCTTCAGAATCAAAACCCAACTCATCAGGCTTCTGATCATCGGAATCATGACGTGCTGAGAGCTGAGAGACTTCCAATAGAGAGATGTCCATTAGAAGGACGTCTGTCAGAAGGACGTCCCTTAGAAGGGCGTCTGTCAGAAGGATGTCCATCAGAGGACCCTCACCCTCTGTTTTCTCCTCTGGCATGACGGTGTGGCACAGAGCCAGCAGACGGAAGAAGGTCTGAGCCTCCGGGTTTCCGTCCTTCACTGTCTGCAGCAGACTCTGGTCATGGAAGACGAACTTTGGATCAGCCAACTGGTTCCAGGAGAAGTCCACCTTGTCTGTCTTCTGCAAAGAAAACCAGAAACAGAAACTGTAGATTAATACTTATTTTAGATTCCCTGAACCATGTGTCGGTGTTCTCCTCTAACCTCCGTTATCTCCAGCCTCTGTCCAGTGAAGTCAAACAGCTCCCCTGGAAGAAACAGAAATAAACTCAGAAATCAACCATCAATTATTGGAAACAACTACTAAACTCTAGACATCTTACTTAAGTGAAACAGCTCAAATCAACCATCTTCTGGTGTAAACTAAACTCCATGAGTCTTCTAGAGGAGAAGCAGCTCACCGTAGGCCTTTCCATTGATGGAGCACCTGTTGAAGCTCATGATGTTCTGCGTCAGGGTGCCCGTCTTGTCGCTGAAGATGTATTTAATCTGACCCAGTTCCTCGTTCAGCGTGGTAGTTCTGGCCTGGGCTGGAGTGTCGTTTTTGGGGTAATACATCTTCCTGTCCCAGTCAATGTAGAAGCTGTTCCCCAAACGGATGATCTCCACACTGAGGACAGACAGGAGGATGGAGGAACATAAAGAACACCAGCCAGTAGCTTCAGGAACATAAAGCAGGACAACACCCAGTAACTTCAGATGGAGGAGCATAAAGCAGAACACCAGCCAGTAGCTCCTGGTCCATCCCACTGGTGGTACCTGACGTAGAGGGAGATGGGCACCACCGTGTTGAGCACGATGACGTAGGACCAGAAGGTGAGGAAGGAGGAGAGGCCGGCGTTGATGCCGTTCTCTCGAGGAAGAAACGCCGTGAAAACGGATCCCTCCTTCACCTCCCAGATGGCGTTCCCGATGGCCAGGATGGTGCACATGGTGGCCAGGAAACCGAAGATCTGATGAAGGAAGAAACACACAGCTTCATCAGTCATCTAGAAACATCTGCATCAGAAATCACCATGTTTATGAAGGTTACATGTCAGTGTGGATTCAGATGGCTCAAAGGATGTATTTACAAAAACATGCGACGTCCTTTGATTTGTTTCATCTGAACTAAACACATGCATGAATCCTGATCAGAACCTCTACATGTTCATATATGTATAGTTTATTTAATTTATTTGTTACTGAAACACAAACTTTACTTCTGATCTCCAGAGTTTTGAAGATTCTTGCTGAAATCACCATGAAATGAATTAATTTCAACATATTCAAAAGTCAGAGTTGAAAAACATTTTTATTTTCTCTTGCTGAAACGTACGTACATGTGTAGTTTTTGTGTAGTTGTGTTTGATAAACTCACACACAGCACCAGGACGTTCATCAGGTGGTCGATGCTCGTCCGTTTGAAGACCGTCTTCCCGCTGTTCTGCATCAGTTTGGTGTCGGGACCTGGAGAGGGTCGGGGTCAGATCAGATGGTTTCAACATTTATAGACACTATTTAAACAGTAAATTCTGCCTAAATTGCTCTAAATATGTGATTAATTGTACAGAAGAGGTGAATATATGCATGCAGTGGTAGTTAGTAGAGGTGGGAGAAATATTTTGATCTTCTATTCAAGTACAAGCACTAAGACAGCAGTAAAAATACTTCAATATGAGTTTAAATCTGACTTAAATAAAAGCAGCCTTCGGGTTGGAGAACTCTGGAGATGTGCTGTATATGAAGGCTCCTGCTAGGTGTCTTAGCATGCTGGATAGTGTTTACCATGGGGTGCTGAGATTTATGGTCCGATGTGGTCCCCTTACTCACCATTGTGAGCTCTATTTTACTGGACATCTTCAAGTGGTATGTGTTTATTTACAGAACCATTCTGGCTATTGTTCCTTCCTATTTGCCTTGTCTTTTAACAAGGAAACGTGGAAGTTACGATCTCTGATCTATGGATATTCTGCAGTTTGTCGTCCTTAAAGTAAGATCTGAGCTGAGCAAGGAAGCATTTAGGTTCTCTGCAGCTGACGCTTGGAATAAATTACAATCTGAACTTCAACTTCAAGCCCTTGTTCCACTGAATGAGTTTAAAGTTCTGGTGAAATCCTGACAGTCTACCTGGTCTATGTGCAGGTGTTATGTGTGAGCAAGTTTTAATGTTGTTAATTTTATTTGTTGTTTTCTGTTTTTAATGTGGCTGCACAGTACTGTAGTGGTTAGCACTGTAGCCTTGCAGCAAGAAGATCCCCGGTTCAAATCCCTGGGATCTTTCTGCATGGAGTCTGCATGTTCTCCCTGTGCATGCGTGGGTTTTCTCCGGGTACTCCGGCTTCCTCCCACAGTCCAAAAACATGCTGAGGTTAATTGGTTACTCTAAATTGTCCGTAGGTGTGAATGTGAGTGTGATTGTGTGTCTGTATATGTAGCCCTGTGACAGACTGGTGACCTGTCCAGGGTGTCCCCTGCCTTCACCCGAGTCAGCTGGGATAGACTCCAGCACCCCCCATGACCCTAGTGAGGATAAAGCGGTGTACAGAGGATGGATGTTTTTAATGTGACTATGCTGCTGCCCTCTGATCTCACTGGGACTAACCTGGTTAAATAAATGCTAAAAAAAATAAAAAAATCTTTAACTCACTGTTATTTTAAAAAAGCTTGTTATATCATTCATTGTGAAATAAATATGTCTTATAGATAGAGAGGATGATATTTCCACCTGAATCGTTCTGGAGTGGAGGAATCAAGGAAAACAAAACTGGACGTCGATATGAGAAAGAGGCAGAAATCTTTGCTTTTCTGGTGAATATTCTGCTGTAAAAGTGATGAAATCGCTGCACTAACACTCTTTCTAGTTTTTCCTCCTCCTGTATGAGTTAGAATCCAGACTAAAGGCTTCAACAAAAATCAGCCCCAGATCCCAAAGTTACCAACAAAATGCTGATTGATTCCTGATCAATCATTAGTCAGCAGAATGAATAACTCTGTGTGTTTTTACAGCTGTACATGTTAATTTTTAATCAGTGTTGGTCAGTATCTCGCTCCAGGTCTCTATGTGTGTCTCCAGCGCCCCCTGCAGGATCCAGCATACATTAACCTGTTTCATATCATCATTATTATTCTTCTGTTATCAGCAGAATAAACAGCCAGAGCAACAGTATCAGCTCTACCTGCATCAGGTAGGTCAGATCAGAGTTTACCTGATCAGGTAGGTCAGATCGGAGTTTACCTGCATCAGGTAGGTCAGATCAGAGTTTACCTGCATCAGGTAGGTCAGATCGGAGTTTACCTGATCAGGTAGGTCAGATCAGAGTTTACCTGCATCAGGTAGGTCAAATCGGAGTTTACCTGATGCGGTAGGTCAGATCAGAGTTTACCTGATCAGGTAGGTCAGATCGGAGTTTACCTGCATCAGGTAGGTCAGATCGGAGTTTACCTGCATCAGGTAGGTCAGATCGGAGTTTACCTGCATCAGGTAGGTCAGATCGGAGTTTACTTGCATCAGGTAGGTCAGATCAGAGTTTACCTGCATCAGGTAGGTCAGATCGGAGTTTACCTGCATCAGGTAGGTCAGATCGGAGTTTACCTGCATCAGGTAGGTCAGATCGGAGTTTACTTGCATCAGGTAGGTCAGATCGGAGTTTACCTGCATCAGGTAGGTCAGATCGGAGTTTACCTGCATCAGGTAGGTCAGATCGGAGTTTACCTGCATCAGGTAGGTCAGATCGGAGTTTACCTGCATCAGGTAGGTCAGATCGGAGTTTACCTGCATCAGGTAGGTCAGATCGGAGTTTACCTGCATCAGGTAGGTCAGATCAGAGTTTACCTGCATCAGGTAGGTCAGATCGGAGTTTACCTGCATCAGGTAGGTCAGATCAGAGTTTACCTGCATCAGGTAGGTCAGATCGGAGTTTACCAGATGCGGTAGGTCAGATCAGAGTTTACCTGATCAGGTAGGTCAGATCGGAGTTTACCTGATCAGGTAGGTCAGATCAGAGTTTACCTTATCAGGTAGGTCAGATCAGAGTTTACCTGATCAGGTAGGTCAGATCGGAGTTTACCTGATCAGGTAGGTCAGATCGGTGTTTACCTGCATCAGGTAGGTCAGATCAGAGTTTACCTGATCAGGTAGGTCAGATCGGAGTTTACCTTATCAGGTAGGTCAGATCGGAGTTTACCTGATCAGGTAGGTCAGATCGGTGTTTACCTGCATCAGGTAGGTCAGATCATAGTTTACCTGATCAGGTAGGTCAGATCGGAGTTTACCTGATCAGGTAGGTCAGATCGGTGTTTACCTGCATCAGGTAGGTCAGATCGGAGTTTACCTGCATCAGGTAGGTCAGATCGGAGTTTACCTTATCAGGTAGGTCAGATCAGAGTTTACCTGATCAGGTAGGTCAGATCGGAGTTTACCTGATCAGGTAGGCCAGATCGGTGTTTACCTGCATCAGGTAGGTCAGATCATAGTTTACCTGATCAGGTAGGTCAGATCGGTGTTTACCTGCATCAGGTAGGTCAGATCATAGTTTACCTGATCAGGTAGGTCAGATCAGAGTTTACCTGATCAGGTAGGTCAGATCGGAGTTTACCTGATCAGGTAGGTCAGATCGGTGTTTACCTGCATCAGGTAGGTCAGATCATAGTTTACCTGATCAGGTAGGTCAGATCAGAGTTTATCTGATCAGGTAGGTCAGATCGGAGTTTACCTGATCAGGTAGGTCAGATCATAGTTTACCTGATCAGGTAGGTCAGATCAGAGTTTACCTGATCAGGTAGGTCAGATCAGAGTTTACCTGATCAGGTAGGTCAGATCGGTGTTTACCTGCATCAGGTAGGTCAGATCAGAGTTTACCTGCATCAGGTAGGTCAGATCATAGTTTAGTTTACCTGATCAGGTAGGTCAGATCAGAGTTTACCTGATCAGGTAGGTCAGATCATAGTTTACCTGATCAGGTAGGTCAGATCGGAGTTTACCTGATCAGGTAGGTCAGATCGGAGTTTACCTGATCAGGTAGGTCAGATCATAGTTTACCTGATCAGGTAGGTCAGATCATAGTTTACCTGATCAGGTAGGTCAGATCAGAGTTTACCTGATCAGGTAGGTCAGATCGGAGTTTACCTGCATTAAGAGATCAGATTTACCTCCGAAGACGACGAGGCCAAAGCACCACTCGGTGTTCCTGAGGGTACATCCTCTGAGCAGCACCTTGTCGTTGTCCAGAGAAGACACCTGCTGGTCCATGGTCAGCGTTCCTTTGAATTTATCCAGACGGTTGTTGGGAGGCTCACAGCGAACTTCACCTGAGGACAGGTAGACAGAATAATCCTCAGGTTTCACATCAAGAACGGGACGTTTTCAGGAGTGTAGCATCTGAAAAAACTCAGATATTTTATAGATTCTCCCCATCCTGTTAAATTCCAGATAATATCTGATAAAATTACAGAAATAAAGCATTAATTTACACGTTGGCCATTTAATAAAGAGGCCCAAAACTTTCAATAACATCAAAAATTTGTATTTAAATTTATGTTAACTTGTTCTTTTACTTGTCTCTTTTTACTGTATTTAAATTGTGTAAAAAATACAATAATTGTTCAGATATGTTCTGTTCTTTGAAAGAAAAAATGTTTATTAAAGATTGAAGAATAAAACACTTACAGATTTTCCCCATAAAAAACTAAATCCATTTTTTCACTAAAGTATTTTATTCTTTTAAGGTGTGAGACTAAAACTAGAACGTTTGATTTCATTTAAAACTGCTTTAAAAAAACTTTATTTAGCAGATTTTTTCATTATGTACATTTTTAATGTTCAATTATAAACAGTTTTTAAAAACATGTTTTTCTGGTAAATATTTCTTTCCTGTTTATTGATGGAATTTATTCTTATAGTGTAGTGAGTACACAGAAAAAACTGTATTTACAAATGAAGAGCTCATTTGCAAAAACAAACTCCGTTTTAATCAATTTTAAGAAAACTTTTTTTATTGTTTACTTGAGATAATATCAATCAAAATAAAGTTGAGTGGATTTGACTCAGTAGAAAGATACATGACAAAATAGAGAAAAAATAAATTACTATTATTATTATCTCAAGTAAACAATAAAAAAATGAGTTTTCTGAGAACAGAGTTATCTGTTTTTGCAAATGAACTCTTCATATTTTTCAGCTCTTAATGTCACTTTATCAGCTACATTTACATATTTATTGTTTACATACTTATTGTTTACATACTTACTGTTTACATACTTATTGTTTACATGCTTACTGTTTACATACTTATTGTTTACATATTTATTGTTTACATACTTACTGTTTACATACTTATTGTTTACATACTTATTGTTTACATACTTACTGTTTACATACTTATTGTTTACATACTTATTGTTTACATATTTATTGTTTACATACTTATTGTTTACATACTTACTGTTTACATACTTATTGTTTACATACTTATTGTTTACATATTTATTGTTTACATACTTACTGTTTACATACTTACTGTTTACATACTTATTGTTTACATATTTATTGTTTACATACTTATTGTTTACATACTTATTGTTTACATACTTATTGTTTACATATTTATTGTTTACATACTTACTGTTTACATACTTATTGTTTACATACTTACTGTTTACATACTTATTGTTTACATATTTATTGTTTACATACTTACTGTTTACATACTTATTGTTTACATACTTATTGTTTACATACTTATTGTTTACATACTTATTGCTTACATATTTATTGTTTACATACTTACTGTTTACATACTTATTGTTTACATACTTATTGTTTACATATTTATTGTTTACATACTTATTGTTTACATATTTATTGTTTACATACTTATTGTTTACATATTTATTGTTTACATACTTACTGTTTACATACTTATTGTTTACATACTTATTGTTTACATACTTATTGTTTACATACTTATTGCTTACATATTTATTGTTTACATATTTATTGTTTACATACTTACTGTTTACATACTTATTGTTTACATACTTATTGTTTACATACTTATTGTTTACATATTTATTGTTTACATACTTATTGTTTACATATTTATTGTTTACATATTTATTGTTTACATACTTGTTGTTTACTTACTTATTGCTTACATATTTAACTCTGTATGGTCGGCTTCATGAACATTTTTGCAAGAATAATGTTTTTTTGTTTTTTTAGCTCTAACAGGGAAGAGTCGTATTTCAGCCAGATATATTAGGGGAAAACTAATTCTTAGTGTGGAGAAGGAAAAATTACTGAAGGAGAATAATATCTATAAAAACTATAGAAGAAAATAATTTAACACATAAAGGATAATTGCAATCAGGTGATGACTGATAAATAAATGAATCTATTCTGTTTATTGATGTATTTCTTTCATGAATTTAAACATTAACTTCTACTTTTAATTTCTATTCTCCATGTTTGTTTACAGTTATTAGCTTTAAATCCATCCATTAATATTATATTAATAATTAATTACAAGATAAAAGCTAACTGCAATTAAAAAATGTTTGGGTAATGTTCTAAACATGTTGTTGGTTCTTTATCTTTTATAATCAATGTCTGTGTTTCTGACAGAAAATATCAAAAACGCCATTTTTACTTTTCTTCATTAGTGGTAAAAGAACTGGAATAAACTTTTAAACATCTTAAATATTGTTCCTAACCTTTAAAAGCAGCCAACAGGTCGATGGAGTCTCCCATCTCTCCCGTTACCGTCAGCGCCTGCTTCACCTTCAGGTTGGTTTCTCTGTTGGACACCAGGAGGACATGAGAAGGATGAAGAGACACCAAGACAGTGGAGACATCAGCCACGTGCACGCTCTCACACACACGCACACGCACACGCACACGCACACGCACACGCACACGCACACGCACACACACTCACACACACTCACACTCACACTCACACTCACACTCACACTCACACACACACACACACTCACACTCACACTCACACTCACACACACACACACACACTCACACTCACACTCACACTCACACTCACACTCACACTCACACACACACACTCACACTCACACTCACACTCACACACACACACACACACACACACACACACTCACACACACACACACACACACACACACACACACTCACACTCACACTCACACTCACACTCACACTCACACACACACACACACACACTCACACTCACACTCACACACACACACACACACACACACACACACACACTCACACTCACACTCACACTCACACTCACACACACACACACACACACACTCACACTCACACTCACACTCACACACACACACACACACACACACACACACACACTCACACTCACACTCACACTCACACACACACACACACACACACTCACACACACACTCACACTCACACACACACTGACCCATCAAGCTCAGCTGTTTCCACGTAGACCAGGTTGAGAGGTTCACTGCTGGACAGTAGCAGGAGGTCGGCCTGGAGAAGAAGAATCAGAAGAACGAGACGCTTCTAATAAACTGATAAATCTGTCTTAAATCAATGCTATTGTCTTGTATTTCTAAAGTAGAATCCTCACTCACCGTGACAAACTGGTTGTTCTCCAGTTTGATGATGTCTCCGACCTGAACGTTCATCCATTTCTCATTCCTCAGTCTGTCAGAAGCAGAGAGAAGTCAGAAGCCTTCACATTTTATCCAAACATCAGCTTCAGAAGTCAGAAACCTGCACATTTCACCCCAGCATCAGGTCTTCTTTACGTTAAATAACTCACTCTCCATCCACAAGGACGTCCACCCGCCGGTTATTCACCTGTTTATCACTTCTGTGTCTGTTCTGCGCAGTTATTAGAGAGAAAATATCACGTTAAGAGGTTCTGATGTTATATAACAGTTTACTAACATCACACTTTATTATTCTGACAGTTTATTATTGTTATTTTCTATCTTTCAGCTCACTATGTCATCGTTGGCGTCTTTGACTGCTGTTATCCCCAGAACCAGAACCAGAGGGACGGCGGTGGTGAACCAGGACAGAGAGGAGACCTGAGGGATGAGCTGGAGACACACACACAACTAGTTTAATAAAAGAGACACACACACAACTAGTTTAATAAAAGACACACACACAACTAGTTTAATAAAAGAGACACACACACAACTAGTTTAATAAAAGACACACACACAACTAGTTTAATAAAAGAGACACACACACAACTAGTTTAATAAAAGAGACACACACAACTAGTTTAATAAAAGAGACACACACACAACTAGTTTAATAAAAGACACACACACAACTAGTTTAATAAAAGAGACACACACACAACTAGTTTAATAAAAGAGACACACACAACTAGTTTAATAAAAGAGACACACACACAACTAGTTTAATAAAAGAGACAAACACAACTAGTTTAATAAAAGACACACACACAACTAGTTTAATAAAAGAGACACACACACAACTAGTTTAATAAAAGACACACACACAACTAGTTTAATAAAAGAGACACACACACAACTAGTTTAATAAAAGAGACAAACACAACTAGTTTAATAAAAGAGACACAAACACAACTAGTTTAATAAAGGAGACACACACACACAACTAGTTTAATAAAAGAGACACAAACACAACTAGTTTAATAAAGGAGACACACACACAACTAGTTTAATAAAAGAGACACAAACACAACTAGTTTAATAAAAGAGACAAACACAACTAGTTTAATAAAAGAGACAAACACACAACTAGTTTAATAAAAGAGACACACACAACTAGTTTAATAAAAGAGACACAAACACACACAACTAGTTTAACAAAGGAGACACAGACACACAACTAGTTTAATAAAAGAGACACACACACAACTAGTTTAATAAAGGAGACACACACACAACTAGTTTAATAAAAGAGACAAACACACAACTAGTTTAATAAAGGAGACACACACACACACAACTAGTTTAACAAAGGAGACACAGACACACAACTAGTTTAATAAAAGAGACAAACACACAACTAGTTTAATAAAGGAGACACACACACACACAACTAGTTTAACAAAGGAGACACAGACACACAACTAGTTTAATAAAAGAGACACACACACAACTAGTTTAATAAAAGAGACACACACACAACTAGTTTAATAAAGAGATACACACACAACTAGTTTAATAAAAGACACACACACAACTAGTTTAATAAAAGAGACACACACACAACTAGTTTAATAAAAGAGATACACACACAACTAGTTTAATAAAAGAGATACACACACAACTAGTTTAACAAAAGAGACACACACAACTAGTTTAATAAAAGAGACACACACAACTAGTTTAATAAAAGAGACACAAACACAACTAGTTTAATAAAAGAGACACACACACAACTAGTTTAATAAAGAGATACACACACAACTAGTTTAACAAAAGAGACACACACACAACTAGTTTAATAAAAGAGACAAACACAACTAGTTTAATAAAAGAGACACACACACACAACTAGTTTAATAAAAGAGACAAACACAACTAGTTTAATAAAAGAGACACACACACACAACTAGTTTAACAAAAGAGACACAGACACAACTAGTTTAATAAAAGAGACACACACACAACTAGTTTAATAAAAGAGATACACACACAACTAGTTTAATAAAAGAGATACACACACAACTAGTTTAACAAAAGAGACACACACACAACTAGTTTAATAAAAGAGACACACACACAACTAGTTTAATAAAAGAGACACACACACAACTAATTTAATAAAAGAGATACACACACAACTAGTTTAATAAAAGAGACAAACACAACTAGTTTAATAAAAGAGACACAAACACAACTAGTTTAATAAAAGAGACACAAACACAACTAGTTTAATAAAAGAGACAAACACAACTAGTTTAATAAAAGAGACAAACACACAACTAGTTTAATAAAAGAGACAAACACACAACTAGTTTAATAAAAGAGACACACACAACTAGTTTAATAAAAGAGACACAAACACACACAACTAGTTTAACAAAGGAGACACAGACACACAACTAGTTTAATAAAAGAGACACACACACAACTAGTTTAATAAAGGAGACACACACACACAACTAGTTTAATAAAAGAGACAAACACACAACTAGTTTAATAAAGGAGACACACACACACACAACTAGTTTAACAAAGGAGACACAGACACACAACTAGTTTAATAAAAGAGACAAACACACAACTAGTTTAATAAAGGAGACACACACACACACAACTAGTTTAACAAAGGAGACACAGACACACAACTAGTTTAATAAAAGAGACACACACACAACTAGTTTAATAAAAGAGACACACACACAACTAGTTTAATAAAGAGATACACACACAACTAGTTTAATAAAAGACACACACACAACTAGTTTAATAAAAGAGACACACACACAACTAGTTTAATAAAAGAGATACACACACAACTAGTTTAATAAAAGAGATACACACACAACTAGTTTAACAAAAGAGACACACACAACTAGTTTAATAAAAGAGACACACACAACTAGTTTAATAAAAGAGACACAAACACAACTAGTTTAATAAAAGAGACACACACACAACTAGTTTAATAAAGAGATACACACACAACTAGTTTAACAAAAGAGACACACACACAACTAGTTTAATAAAAGAGACAAACACAACTAGTTTAATAAAAGAGACACACACACACAACTAGTTTAATAAAAGAGACAAACACAACTAGTTTAATAAAAGAGACACACACACACAACTAGTTTAACAAAAGAGACACAGACACAACTAGTTTAATAAAAGAGACACACACACAACTAGTTTAATAAAAGAGATACACACACAACTAGTTTAACAAAAGAGACACACACACAACTAGTTTAATAAAAGAGACACACACACAACTAGTTTAATAAAAGAGACACACACACAACTAATTTAATAAAAGAGATACACACACACAACTAGTTTAATAAAAGAGACACAAACACACAACTAGTTTAATAAAAGAGACACACACACAACTAGTTTAAGAAAAGAGACACACACACACAACTAGTTTAACAAAGGAGACACACACACACAACTAGTTTAATAAAAGAGACACACACACACACAACTAGTTTAACAAAAGAGACACACACACACAACTAGTTTAATAAAAGAGACACACACACACACACACACACACAACTAGTTTAACAAAGGAGACACACACACACAACTTGTTTAATAAAAGAGACACACACACACACACAACTAGTTTAACAAAGGAGACACACACACACAACTAGTTTAATAAAAGAGACACACACACACACAACTAGTTTAACAAAAGAGACACACACACACAACTAGTTTAATAAAAGAGACACACACACACACACAACTAGTTTAACAAAAGAGACACACACACACAACTAGTTTAATAAAAGAGACACACACACACACACACAACTAGTTTAACAAAGGAGACACACACACACAACTAGTTTAATAAAAGAGACACACACACACACAACTAGTTTAACAAAAGAGACACACACACACAACTTGTTTAACAAAGGAGACACAAACACAACTAGTTTAATAAAAGAGACACACACACACAACTTGTTTAACAAAAGAGACACACACACACAACTAGTTTAATAAAAGAGACACACACACACACACACAACTAGTTTAACAAAGGAGACACACACACACAACTTGTTTAATAAAAGAGACACACACACACACACAACTAGTTTAACAAAAGAGACACACACACACAACTTGTTTAACAAAGGAGACACACACACACAACTAGTTTAACAAAGGAGACACACAAACACACAACTAGTTTAACAAAAGAGACACACACACACAACTAGTTTAACAAAGGAGACACAAACACAACTAGTTTAATAAAAGAGACACACACACACACACAACTTGTTTAACAAAAGAGACACGCACACACAACTTGTTTAATAAAAGAGACACACACACACACAACTAGTTTAACAAAGGAGACACACACACACAACTAGTTTAATAAAAGAGACACACACACACAACTAGTTTAACAAAAGAGACACACACACACAACTAGTTTAACAAAGGAGACACACACACACAACTAGTTTAATAAAAGAGACAAACACAACTAGTTTAATAAAAGAGACACACACACACAACTAGTTTAATAAAAGAGACAAACACAACTAGTTTAATAAAAGAGAGACACACACACACAACTAGTTTAACAAAGGAGACACAGACACAACTAGTTTAATAAAAGAGACACACACACAACTAGTTTAATAAAAGAGATACACACACAACTAGTTTAACAAAAGAGACACACACACAACTAGTTTAATAAAAGAGACACACACACACACAACTAGTTTAATAAAAGAGACACAAACACACAACTAGTTTAATAAAAGAGACACACACACAACTAGTTTAAGAAAAGAGACACACACACACACAACTAGTTTAACAAAAGAGACACACACACACAACTAGTTTAATAAAAGAGACACACACACACACACAACTAGTTTAACAAAAGAGACACACACACACAACTAGTTTAATAAAAGAGACACACACACACACACACACACACACACAACTAGTTTAACAAAGGAGACACACACACACAACTTGTTTAATAAAAGAGACACACACACACACACAACTAGTTTAACAAAGGAGACACACACACACAACTAGTTTAATAAAAGAGACACACACACACACAACTAGTTTAACAAAAGAGACACACACACACAACTAGTTTAATAAAAGAGACACACACACACACACAACTAGTTTAACAAAAGAGACACACACACACAACTAGTTTAATAAAAGAGACACACACACACACAACTAGTTTAACAAAGGAGACACACACACACAACTAGTTTAATAAAAGAGACACACACACACACAACTAGTTTAACAAAAGAGACACACACACACAACTTGTTTAACAAAGGAGACACAAACACAACTAGTTTAATAAAAGAGACACACACACACACAACTAGTTTAACAAAAGAGACACACACACACAACTAGTTTAATAAAAGAGACACACACACACACACACAACTAGTTTAACAAAGGAGACACACACACACAACTTGTTTAATAAAAGAGACACACACACACACACAACTAGTTTAACAAAAGAGACACACACACACAACTTGTTTAACAAAGGAGACACACACACACAACTAGTTTAACAAAGGAGACACACAAACACACAACTAGTTTAACAAAAGAGACACGCACACACAACTTGTTTAATAAAAGAGACACACACACACACAACTAGTTTAACAAAGGAGACACACACACACAACTAGTTTAATAAAAGAGACACACACACACAACTAGTTTAACAAAAGAGACACACACACACAACTAGTTTAACAAAGGAGACACACACACACAACTAGTTTAATAAAAGAGACACACACACACAACTAGTTTAACAAAGGAGACACACACACACAACTAGTTTAATAAAAGACACACACACACACAACTAGTTTAACAGAAGCATCAGTTTCATGATTTTAAACAGACGTTGTCGTCAGCATTCTGGTGATCAGTTTAAGAAGGTAAAAATGATCTTCAATAAAAATACATTTTAGAAAAAGCCATCTGCAGCATCCAGAGACTACATCAGTAAATAAAGCCACAGTAACCGGCTCTGTGTGAAACCATGACGATAGCAAATGAAAACCGTCTACCTGAAGGCAGAACAGGAAGAGGAAGTAGGCGTTGGCGAGCCTCCTGAACTGCTCAAAGAGGTTCAGAGGCAGGAACGTGATAATGTTGTATTTGGAGGTCCTGATGGCGTTATTCTGGAGGAGAGAGAGTTAAAGTTCATTATAAAGGACTCCATCAGCTAAAGGAGGTTAGTTGTGGTTTAAATCTGCTCACAGCGTATCTGAAGGACAGGTTGAACGGTCTGTCGTTGGCTCTCAGGTATCGCTCCTCCTCTGAGAGGAAATACAGGAAGAAACGTCATTTCTCTGTAAAACCAGATGTGATGAAAGAATCGGAGAAAAGTTCTCACCTTTCTTTTTCTCTTTACCAAACAACTGGCGGAAATACGTCACGACTGATCCCATCTTTAGCTCCGTGTCTCCATATCTCACACCTGAGGAGGTGAATTTAGAATAACACAGAGTTAGAGAGGTCCTTTAGCTGGAATAGAATAAAGCAGCAGCTGGAAGGAAAAAGGAAGGAATCAGTTCATTTATGGAAGGTAAAGTTTGTGATTAAGGGTAAAAATCTATTGAAATATAGGAAAGACATAAAACCTGAGAAAATACAGCTGAAAAAGGGAGATTTACATGAAAAAAGGTAAAACAAACCAAAAAATGCATTTCTCAGCCTGAACAAAGCTCCAAAACAGCAAATATTTATTGGTTTAAATAAACTATATAGAATATTATTAGGATTCATAATTAAATACGAGTTCAACACACATCTCAACAGCACAGTAAAGGTGTGCTGAAGAAACCTTCTATCATGATCTATTGATCTGTAATGATCAGAGGAGAATAAAAGCCAGATAAAATGGATTATTCATGTATATATCAGCGTTCTATTCAGCAGCGTTTACAGGAACCTACAGCCTTTATTATCTGCTCTCTGAAGCTGTAAAACCCTCCAGCCACTCCCTTCTCAACCCTTTGAACCAGAGTAAAACCTACGACAGATAATACAGGTAATAATACGTCTTCCTCATCAATCTAGCATTTATCTGCTGCCTTTAGTCAATATTAGACTCTAAAAATCGCTCTGCCGTGTTTTTCCTGCTTCTTTGTGAAGATAAGTTTGTAGGAAATCGGAAATATCCTCAATAAAATCCATGATAAAACTAAAAGGAGACCAACCGTTCTGCTGTCAGTTTAAAGACACTCCAGGATTTCATGTTTCACTTTTTACAGTCTAGAATCAGTCAGAGTGAAGGATCAGAGGCCTGGAAGTCGTCCTAACCCTAACCCTGGTTCCTAAAGGTCCAGAGAGCTGCTTCAGCACGTTTAACCACACAATTATTCTTCTATATCTGAAAGACAAAATGAGCCACGTACCTCAAACAGAATCTGGTTTCTGGGTCCTGACCTCACATAGACTCTGGCTTTGGTAGAAAAAAGAGGGAAACGCGGCAGTCTGAGCCGCTTCCACCTCTGACAAAGTATAACGTTAGTCCAAGTCCTGGTCTGGGGTATCAGGGATCGAGTCCTGGACAGCAAGGCGGGTCTGGAGGACAGACAGGTGGAGGACAGACAGGTGGAGGTTGAAGTGGAGACAGACTGGAGGTTTCAGGTTCAGAGCTGGAATCCAGCAGCAGCTCAGGCCTTAAAACAAACACAGCAGCGATCTTTGGACCTGATGGGAGGCCGTAAAACAGCAGTAAAGGTGAGTTACTGCAGCCAATCAGAGGCCAGGACCAGACCAGTCAGGTGTGTAACACCCTGAGATGGAGCATGCTCAGATGGAGAAGGAACCTTCTCACCTTCATCAGCCCTTCAGATCACATTCTGTGTTTTCTGAGGAGAAGCCTTTATTGTTAGCAGATGAACTATTATTATTGTTAATATTAATGTTATTATCATATGAGCTGTTTTCCTGCTGACAGAATAAAGTCCTGATTCCTTCAGGTTCAAAGGGAGGCTGGAGTCCAGCAGACCTCCACGTGCACGCTTCCTAAATTACTGTGTTTATGTGAGCGCTCTGCTGGGGCGTGCACGTGTTTGCAGCACACTTTATGTGGATGAAATACAAACTGTTCTTTTGAACATCTCTGCATGGATTCAAAGCAGAAAACTGCATTAAACTAATAAACTGTTGATAGAATGAATTTATTTAAACACCAGAACTTTATGTTTTTATACAATAATTTTACAGCTTATTAACCTTTATTTAAGCAGTTAATCAGAGTTTGTTTGCTGGGTAAAAGCTGCATTAATGCCGTTTATTATCATTATTATTGCTTCAGTTTGTCCAAATGACTTTAAACATTCAGTTTAAGTTGACGGATTATTTATGCACGATAAAACATTTTTAAAAACTACTTACTCATTTCTGCTGGAGTGAATCAGTTGGTGTTCATCTCAAAACAGAAATAAACTGGTAACAACAATAATTACAATAATAACAATAACGACAATAACAAAAACTATAATAACAAAATAAAATATAAGGATTTCCTGGTGCCATTACTGAGATAAATTGATGCTAGCTGATTTACAGATTATTAGAGGAGTGTTAAAAACAGAACTTAATGTGAAAATAAAACTATAATAGATACTGGTACAGCTGAAACATGTGGGATTATAATTTACCAATAATATAATAAAGATGAGTTAACTGTGTGGTGGATTCAGTGAAATAACATCAGTGTCGCAGTGAAATAAAAGCAGGAAGGCAGTTGGTCGTTCTCAAATACTTTATATAAAACTCATGAATTGGTGTCGTAACAATACAAAGAAAAGTCGACAAAAATACGGTGATGAAGTGTTAACTATCAGTGGTGGTGCAGGTTAACAGATTTAGAAAATACATGTCATAATTTAAAAAACAAAGTGAACACTTGGCACAGGGAATCTGACAGCATGAATTATTCACAGGGTTCAGAACAAACAGGATTTATCTGCTTATTTTTACCTTCATTAATGTTTTAGAACAACAAGCATCGCTCCGTATTTTACCCCTGAAACATCATCCACAGAGAATTCAGGGAAACGTTAAAAATAATAAAAAAAATCAGATGAACACAACACAAAATACAACAAACTGCAAAGAAAATCCATCAATAGAACATCTTAGTGTCATCAGAAAGTAGAAACCCATCAGGAAGTTCACCTGGAAAACTCAGAGATTACTGGGAGGGAAAATGAGTAAAAAAGAAGTTTATTTGTTTTTTCATAAACTAAGGCCTCACAGACAGAGAAGAAGAAAACAGAGCAGGAAGAAAAAAACTGAAATATTTCTACACTCCCATCAACTCCAGTTGTTCACATCTTCATTTTACCTGAATGATTTACTTTCACTATGAATGAACCATTCTAGGGATCTCTTCAGCCAATTTAATGATTAATCCCATAAAACAAACCCTTGGTAGTTTCTGTTCTGACTTCTGTCATCGTATGGAGACGCTGCGTTCATGAGTATTCAGAAGCTCTCGTTAAACTGTGCAAGTCCAGACACATCCTTTTCCAGCAGTAAACATCTGAAATCACAGGATTTCTAAGAAAAACACACAAAAATAAATATGTATTTGTGTATAAAAAATAAATAAGTTGAGTTGTTAATAGAGGAACGTGGTTAAATCTGTGTTAAAGTTTGTAATGTTTCTGAACTAAATCTGATTTTTTCTGGAGGAACATGAGTGGAAAGTAGCAAGGCACACATTAAACCGACCGATCCTTAACGTTAACGGGTAAAACCACAGGTTAGCACTGGTACCGTCTCCTGGAACATCAACTTTAACTTCTTCCTTTTTCACATTTCCTCAGACCGTAGAGAGGAGCTACAGCTAACAGGAAGCTTCACGTGACATTCACAGTTTACACAGAGTAAGGCATGAAACACTTGGCCACGGTTTGGAGGGATGGGGTTATGAGGGGGACAGGCTGGACCCTACAGTGGCTCTGAGCCGGTCCAGCAGGTGAGGATGGGGGGTCAGGAGAGGGTTAAACATCTGGTGAAACATCTGCTGAGTGGAGCTTCGGTGTCTCGGTGCCGTCCAGTCGCTGGGTGGATAATTATCTGAGGAACAGTGAGGGTTGTGGTCCAAACACCCAGAGTGAGAAGTCTGTGAGCTTTCAGAGCGCCACCTACAGTCAGCAGCAGCTAACACACATGGAAAGAGTTCCTGCTTTTTGAACCAAACTGTCTCATATAATCTGTCTTTAGTCCATCCATCCTCATCTTCCCTCCTCTGCTGAGCGACTCTCAGACTTCAGCTTCACGAACTCCTTGGCCACGTCGTCGTTGGAGCGCTGAGACAGGATCCTCATCACCGTCAGGCCCTTGTCGTCCATGTGGACTCGCTCTCCCAGAGGACACCAGCAGGCGCAGTTCCCCGTCCACATGATGTCCTTCAGCTGTATCACGGCTAAACCCACCACCCGGTCAGCCCGGCCAAAGCAGTAGTCCTTAACGCAGACCTGCAGCTCGTAGCACTCGAAGCCGTTCACCGAACCCAGAACACTGCAGGGAGTTTAGAGTTCTTAGATATCTAACAACAACAGGAAGTAAAAGAACACTGCAGGGAGTTTAGAGTTCTTAGATATCTATCAACAACAGGAAGTAAAAGAACACTGCAGGGAGTCTAGAGTTCTTAGATATCTATCAACAACAGGAAGTAAAAGAACACTGCAGGGAGTTTAGAGTTCTTAGATATCTATCAACAACAGGAAGTAAAAGAACACTGCAGGGAGTTTAGAGTTCTTAGATATCTAACAACAACAGGAAGTAAAAGAACACTGCACGGAGTTTAGAGTTCTTAGATATCTATCAACAACAGGAAGTAAAAGAACACTGCAGGGAGTCTAGAGTTCTTAGATATCTATCAACAACAGGAAGTAAAAGAACACTGCAGGGAGTTTAGAGTTCTTAGATATCTATCAACAACAGGAAGTAAAAGAACACTGCAGGGAGTTTAGAGTTCTTAGATATCTAACAACAACAGGAAGTAAAATAACACTGCAGGGAGTTTAGAGTTCTTAGATATCTAACAACAACAGGAAGTAAAAGAACACTGCAGGGAGTCTAGAGTTCTTAGATATCTATCAACAACAGGAAGTAAAAGAACACTGCAGGGAGTTTAGAGTTCTTAGATATCTAACAACAACAGGAAGTAAAAGAACACTGCAGGGAGTCTAGAGTTCTTAGATATCTATCAACAACAGGAAGTAAAAGAACACTGCAGGGAGTTTAGAGTTCTTAGATATCTATCAACAACAGGAAGTAAAAGAACACTGCAGGGAGTTTAGAGTTCTTAGATATCTAACAACAACAGGAAGTAAAAGAACACTGCAGGGAGTTTAGAGTTCTTAGATATCTAACAACAACAGGAAGTAAAAGAACACTGCAGGGAGTTCAGAGTTCTTAGATATCTAACAACAGGAAGTAAAAGAACACTGCAGGGAGTTCAGAGTTTCAAAAACAATAAGAGGTTAGAGAGCATAAATCCATTTTTAAATAACACCAGTATAATTTAACATAGTGTAGAAGTTAAGAGAACAACCAAACTCCTCAGTGTGGATGCTTTAAATGAACGTAAAGTCTGACTGTGACTCAGCATCACACATTCATATTACTGATGTTAGAACACATCATTCTGGGAAACTGAAGGTTCTCCAATAGAGTCGACTGACTCCAATAATTAAATTTTGAACTGATATACAATAAATGTTTAAAGCATTTAATAGCAGGAACTGGTCACTCTTTACTGGCATTCTTCATTAATAGATGAAGATGATTTTTTGGTTTGTGTTTCTGCTGGACAGACACTCCTGAGACCAGAGCGGCATCAGACCCTCAGGTTTGCATTTAATTTAATGATTATCAGTTAATAATGATTCAGATAATCAAAAAAATACCAAATATCTGCTCTGATGAAGAGCCAGGAGGACAACTGGTCCAACCCTGTTCAAGTAATATTCCAAGAGCTCCCTAATGCAGCTGTAGATGCAGGAAATGATTCCATCCAGTGATAAATAACTAGCTAACAGACAGCACTGTTAGATCAGAGAATTAGACAGAATGGAACAGAAGCTGGAAATAGAAAGGATGAAGTGTTCCTCAGCTAGTGAGGTCACTGCTGGAAAATGACAAAAAACAGCCAAAAACCCAGAGAAGCTCCTGTAGCTGTTTTTTCTTCATAACTCACAACTGGAAGGACTCGTTGAATTTGGGCGACCAGCTGTTGTTCTTGGATTTGGTCTGGAACTTCCTCTTCCTGTCGGCCAGGTGCGGTCCGATCATGGTGATCTCCACGAAGGGCCGGAACATGCCAGATGTCTGCCACTTCAGATCCCGGGCCAGGACCACTGGAATGACACGGACCGGGAGATGGAACCAGGAGAAGGAACCAGAGCAATACAGACCAGGATGGAACCAGGAGAACCATTACAGACCAGGATGGAACCAGGAGAACCATTACAGACCAGGATGGAACCAGGAGATGAACCAGGAGAACCAACACTGATTAAAATGAAACACCACTCCACAAACCTCACACTGACCTCTCACAGTAGCTCTCCGTTCTCCACTGGAGGGATGAGTGTGCAGCTCGATGTGGACAGAAACCTCCCCGATGGGGTTCTCCACTCCTGGACCTGGTTTAAAGCAGAAACATGCAGTGAACTTCACCTGGTCCCTCAGAGGATCACAGAATGGGATTCTTCATGCAGTCAGAAGGAACAGACGGGAATGTGTGGGGAGATGCTGTAGGACGGACCGGTACAAAGGGAGGAAGGTGAGGAGGGTGAGGAAGGATCTGAATGGAACCTACCCCTGCTGGGCTGTATCTTTTCATTGGGGGTAAATCTAATACCCTTCCCATTGTGCACTGGCACAGAGGCAGCAAGAGATAAAGAGGAGACAGCAAGAACAGGTCAACATGCTGAGCCTTCAAAACCACTTCAGCAACTAAAACCAGCAGAAACATTCAGAGGAACCAGGAGAAGGAATCTCCTCCTGTTTGTCCTGTACACAGAGCGCCCCCTGCTGGTCCACTCTGGAACTGTTTCAGGATCACATCTACCTTGAGCTTGTTGAGACGTCACAAAGGTCTTGATGAGAGTGTCGGTGGTCTGAGTGTAGAGCGACAGGGCGTGACGGAGGGAAGATAACTCTGGACTCTTATCCAGGAAGGTTTTCTTCAAGCCGTTTCCTCCTGCATGGAAGTATTGCTGAAAGGAAACACATGGAATCAGTGGAGGATGTTTAAAAAGGTTTTAATCAGAATATTATGAAATATTTCACAGCTAAAAGCTGCTTCAGTTTATATTAGAGAAAAACTGTCTTTATAGTGAAGTTAACTAAACAAGAAGTCATAATAATACCAGAAATACTGTTTAAAATGATCACATAATCTACTGAAACACAGCATAGGCTCTGAATTTACCAGCAAAGAACACATGTATCAGTTTTAATTAGTCTTTGTGAATTTTCATTCTTGGTCTGCAAAGTATTTTGTGTTGCACTTCATCTGCGGCATGGCTCAGTGGGTAGAGTGGCCGTCTTGTAACTGGAAGGTTGCCGGTTTGATCCTCGGCCCGTCGTGCTCATGTCGAGGTGTCCCTGAGCAAGACCCCTAACAGCTCCTGGTGGGTCGTGGTTAGCGCCTTGCATGGCAGCTTCCACCATCAGTGTGTGAATGAATGGGTGAATGTGACGTATCATGTAAAGCGCTTTGGATAAAAGTGCTATATAAATACAACCATTTACCATCTGTATGAAACATGCTCTATAAATAAATAATAAAAGTAATGTGATTGATTAGAATCTTTCTTGATAATTTTGCTTCCTCCTCCAGATGTTCTCCAGCCCATGTAAACGTGGTCCCAACCTGCTGATTAATGGATGAATAGCTGAAGGTAATCCGACCCTTAACATCCTGATGGAACTAAAACCTGTCGTAGAAACTGACCTTGATGGTGTCCAGAGCCACGTCCATGACGGCACACTGCCTGGGAGACAGACTCCTGGCCTCCCCGGCCATGTGGTCCTACAGCAGGCAGAGAAAAGAGAAAACAGTAATAATAAAACAGACAGACTCACTCTGAATAGAGGTCAGTAACGCTGGAGCCCAGATCCAGGGCTTTAATATGATGTGAAATAAAAGGAAGTGTTCTGATACCTTCAGTTTGGAGAGCTGACCCAGTTCTTTAGCAGCTGAGAATAACTGGGCTCCCTGGAAGAAGAACAAAAAAGTGGAACTCACAGTTAGATGTTCTCACTTTCTGGTAGTTCTGCGTGTAAAAGGCCAAGCAGTTCATAAAACTAATAGAAGCTGAGGTGTTTACGAAGGTGTCGTTGCTCTGTGGAAGCACGATGGTCTTCTCCAGGTTGGTCATTACGATCCTCCACAGCTCTTTGAGAACACGCTTCAACACGGTCTTCTCACATACGGTAGCAAACAGAGTCAGCCTGCAAACACACGCATTATTACACATTAATACACGTTAACACACATTAATATATGTTACTACATGTTGGCACACATTAATACACCTTATAACATGTTAATACATCCACACATTAACACAAACACCAAGATACACTGTAATAATTTATTATTAATAATGCTAATGAAACACATGGACCAAGACAATTAGAAAATGATTTCTGGAGGACCACATTCAGGTGATGGAAGTGGGACTCACAACTTTTCAGCAGCACATAATAAAGTTAAAAACAGTCCAGGTAAAATACATTAAAGCAAAGAGGGAGAAATGTTAAAGTTTGTCAGTAAACAGTTCCTCAGTGGAATCGTTGAATCTGATGTGAGCTAAAACCACTAATACGACATACAGACGAGTCTTAGTGCAGATTTATTTCTGATTCAGACACAGTTTTCTGACTACTAGAAACCATGAAACACATTTTAAAGCCAGAGAAATGCAACAGCTGACAGCTTTAATCTGAACACAATCACTCACTTTCCATCCAGGAAGTCCATGAGCGGTCGCAGCACGTTGTCAGAGTCTCCGTCCACCTGAGCCTTGGTGTTGGCGTTGAGCGGCCCTTTGACCTGGTACAGCAGAGACGCCATCTGTCGCATGCAGTCGTGGATATGACTCTGGAAACTAGAACAGAAGATGAGTATCAGTTCACTAAAATGCATGAGAGGTTAAAGAATTAACTTCATATACTGTTTATGTACCTGTTCCCAAATGTACCGGTCAGCTCATCCAGGGCGTTGTTCAGCTTCACCTGCAGCTCATTCAGCAGATCACTGGCCTCCGAGTCCATCTGGACAGAAACAGAAACCCAAAGAGTTCAGTTTAATCTGACCGAGTCCAAAAAACAAGCTTTACAAACTCCTCAAAGCTTTTACAAACTTTAAAATGCAGAGAAAGTCTGAGTCTTTCTGCAGCATTCTGCTGTAAATGGAGAAGCTGGAATCTTTTAAAACCTGTTCTTAGAAAGGTTTCTTATCAGATTTGTAGCTTTTGGGCCAAAATGCACCAAATTACGTCTGAACTTCTGAAAGCTGCACTTCACAGAAAGCCAGAAGCTACAAATGGCAGTAAGAGTTTAATAAGCACTTCAGTAAGTCATGGAGTCATTATGGGGGATAAGAACATCAGCCCACAGCTCTGCCAGGCTTTGAGGAACACCAAAGGGAGGGGATGACAATCATCTGGTCTGTTATTCTCCTGGAGCACAGGAGACACCCTACATTTTAAGGGTCACTTTTTGATAATGTTTAAGAAATGTAAGTATTTAACGGAGCACCACTGCCTCCAATTTCCTACATTGTGAATGCAGCTCGTTAGATATAACGCTAACTAATTTGGGTGAATTGTGTCAAGAGTAGGTTTCATGACTTAATGTTCCATTAAGTCATGAAACCTTCACACGTCTGAGAAAACCCACCTTTTTCCCAGCAGTCTCCGACTTTAAAGGGAGAAAATTGGAAAAATAGAGTTCAGAATCACAGGAGACAAGAACAAAGATCCACAAACACCTCCATATACCTGAGCCGGTACACAGATTATTTATCATCTAAATAACTCAGCCTGATGGATGCTGAGGATCATTAACTCCCTGATCTGATGCCTTTAGATTCATGTCAGCTTCTGTAGCAGCATTAGAGGAGAAACACGACACAGAGGGAGGAAACAGCAGCTGGGAATGGATTCTGTTTTAATGTGCTCTGTGTGTTTTCTGTGTGTTTTTCTGCATGGGGAAGATTAATATTCATGCTTCTGCTTCTACACTCACCTTTATGTCTCCAAATGCATGTTCAGTCTATGAAGCACAGAGAGGTGGAAGATAGGACAACTGTCATTTACCATCTAGATTTTATTCATATTAACTGGGAACAAATGGATGGAGGGTAAGATAGGATAACTGTCATTTACTTTTAAGAATTTAGATTTTATTTCTATGTACTGGGAACTAAATGTGTGGAGGGGGTGGCAGCATTAAACTGATTCCTACCTCTTCTACTGGTGCATCCATCTATTGGTGAGGGGAAGGATTGGTTAAAGACATGAATAAAAATTAATAAATATCAAAAATGCTCTGTTTTGTTGTTAAAAGCTCTGAAGAAATGTGAATCTACAGAACATCATGCGTGTCTGTAAAATGAAAACCGAATGAAAATCAGATATGCTGGAAGTTTTTCTAAATCTGCACCCACCTTTTCTGGGTCAGTCTATAGCAAACAGAAGGAAATTACAAAGAAAACAGAAATTAAAACAACAGAAACCACAGAAATATTCAGGAAATATTCAGGGAATGGCAGAGCAGTTCTGAGGAAGGGCAGGAAAACTGAAAGAAGGAGAAAATCTGAAGTGGAAATCCTCACAGGTGATGATCAAAGAAAACACAATGAGCTATGATCATCTGGATTCAGGAATATGACCAATGTCTCTGGGAGGGTTAGAGCTAGAGTTAGTCTAACCTTGGAGGTTAGTCTAACCTGAACCACCAGAATGACTGGAAATGAATGAAGACCACTTCAGACTGAAACAAACCTCAGTTCCTATCCTCTCCCCTTCCTCCCCTACTTCCTCCTCTTCCTCGCTCTCATCAAACTGGGAGTCGCAATAGAAAGACAAGAAAGTTTCCTTAGAAACCGAATTTAACTGAACGTGTTCTTTGGGAAAATATTTACAAGAAATGCAGAGTTTATTTCCACCAGCAGTAAATGCATGTGAGTATATGTAGTCATGGATCATAAAACACATATATGTGTGAGTAATATGCAGTCATGTATAGAACATGTTTATATGTGAGTATATGTAGTCATGTATAAAGCATGTTTATATGCAGTCATGTATAGAACATGTTTATATGTAGTCATGTACAGAACATGTTTATATGTGAGTATATGTAGTCATATATAAAGCATGTTTATATGTAGTCATGTACAGAACATGTTTATATGTGAGTATATGTAGTCATGTATAAAGCATGTTTATATGTAGTCATGTACAGAACATGTGTGCATATAGTGAGAACTTGCCTTCCACGCTAGCTTATTGTTCTTCAGCTAAAAAAGAAGCAGAAACATGACTGTGGCTTTATTCTAGTAAAAAAACATGATCTTCTGAACCATCCCAGCCCAGGAACTACGGCTCGTGTTTCGGGTGAGTACACACTGGTTTAGCTATTTAAAAAAGATCTACATCAAGTAGAAGTTAGATGAAAAAAATAACACCAGAATGATGCAGCTGCTGTACTTCAAATAGATGACAGGTGGCGCTACAGAACATGGACACACTGGTGCTCTGCTAGCCCGGGGCTTCTAGAAGGTACTAGTTCAGATACTACAGAAGGGTTGACTAGGGAGGACTCTGAGGTCTTAGATATTCTAGTCTACCTCCAGATTACCCACCAGAGCCTTCTTCTCCTCCTCATCCTCAGCTACAACCTGCTGTCCAGCCAGAGGAAGATGGAAATAATCAACACAGCGGTCAATACACACCCTTAAACTGACTAAACTATGAAGACGTACATTCTGACAGATATCTGCCATGAACAGACCATGATGGAAACCTACCTCCTCCCCTGCCTCCTCCTCCTCTTCTACCAGTTCATTTAGCTTTGATTGTAAAGTGAACACAATGATTGAAACTTAAACTACAATGTCCAAGAATTACAGCCCTACAATCAATCAGAAAACACTTCACTACAGCTACAGTCCTACAATCAATCAGAAAACACTTCACTACAGCTACAGTCCTACAATCAATCAGAAAACACTTCACTACAGCTACAGTCCTACAATCAATCAGAAAACACTTCACTACAGCTACAGTCCTACAATCAATCAGAAAACACTTCACTACAGCTACAGTCCTACAATCAATCAGAAAACACTTCACTACAGCTACAGTCCTACAATCAATCAGAAAACATTTCACTACAGCTACAGTCCTACAATCAATCAGAAAACACTTCACTACAGCTACAGTCCTACAATCAATCAGAAAACATTTCACTACAGCTACAGTCCTACAATCAATCAGAAAACACTTCACTACAGCTACATGCAGAAGGTCACCACTGACAGGAGCTACTGATTATTATTGGATGCAGTCTCTAGTCCTTAAGGCTGAATCACTGCTGACTGAAGCTACAGCTGGGAGCATCACATCACAGACTTGGCATCTGGATCCAAATGTAAGAGAACATTAAACCCTCATCAGCAATACCAGACACCTAGTCCAATGATCCAGACTACCTCTACGGTACGTACCCGAGCCTCCTCTGTTGCAATCTGACACACCAGAGACACAAATTCAGCTGTAGCACCAATAAACACCTCGATGGTTTCTACTGTTTATGGCTGAATCAGAGACGTTTAGTTACCGAGTCTGTTTACGCTGTGAGTTAATAAACTGTCAGGTGGATACTGTCGTTAGTCCGGTACGATGCCCCAGATCAGCTATGTTCTCACATCTACACCTGTAGACTCACCTGTTTGGCTCCCATCCACTCAAACATCTTCTCCAGCTGGATTCTTAACTGCTGCACGTTATTCATGAGAACACACGGCTGCAAGACGACAGGAAAAGAGAAACGACCTGTCTGTCAACAATACCATAGACAGTGTAGGAAGTATAAAAATACCAACAGGAACAACTCACAATGTTTTCCTTGTCGATATAAGAAGGAAAACTCTTGGTGAGGATGGCGCTGTACTGCAGGAGAACTTTGGTTATTGTCTGCAGAAGGAAGAAGAACAAAACAAAGAAAGTACTTTAATATTCAGAGTTTATGGAGGGGATTTTATTACACTGTGGGGAAATGTGTCCAAAGAATCATTCCAACCATCTAATTAATATTCCAATGTGTCCCTTAATGGATTCTCATACATGTAGGAAAATAAAACCAAAAACAGGCTGACTGTCCTTTACCCAGCAGGGAAATATTACATCCAGTTCTCTTTAATGAGGAAATATTAAGTTCCTTTTACAGGAGCTGTAAACTTTCCTCCAGACATCTGTTATGCTGCTTTTAAGAAGAGATCGACAGTCATTATTCATTCTAGACATTTAAACCTAAACACACATCAATAATAACATTTAATAATGTGATGCAGTTAGAACTAGTTTAGAATTAGTTTCATTCTAGACATGTAGACCTAAACACACCTTACCGAGTTAAAACCAGAGCTCCTTTAATAATGTGACGCCGTTAGAATCAGTTGAACAGTTTAGGTTTTACCTTGGAGAAACGGCGGGTGTACTGAGCCGTGACATCAGGATCAGGACATTCCAGTTTCTTGATGATCTCAAAGCTCTGGTTGAGCTGAGTGAAGATGTCCACCACCGAGCAAGAGAACAGAGCATGCTCAGAGGTCTGCTGGAACTGAGACGGCACAAAACCAGCCGTTACTAGCAATAATCTAAAGAAAACTACAACGGCAGTTATTTACAATAACCTGAATAAAACAGCAGTTAATAATAATCTGAATAAAACAGCAGTTATTAATAATAATCTGAATAAAACAGCAGTTATTAATAATAATCTAAATAAAACAGCAGTTATTAATAATAATCTAAATAAAACAGCAGTTATTAATAATAATCTAAATAAAACAGCAGTTATTAATAATAATCTAAATAAAACAGCAGTTATTGATAATAATCTGAATAAAACAGCAGTTATTAATAATAATCTAAATAAAACAGCAGTTATTAATAATAATCTAAATAAAACAGCAGTTATTGATAATAATCTGAATAAAACAGCAGTTAATAATAATCTAAATAAAACAGCAGTTATTAATAATAATCTAAATAAAACAGCAGTTATTAATAATAATCTGAATAAAACAGCAGTTATTAATAATAATATAAATAAAACAGCAGTTATTGATAATAATCTCAATAAAACAGCAGTTATTAATAATAATCTCAATAAAACAGCAGTTATTAATAATAATCTCAATAAAACAGCAGTGTGTCTGTTAAAAATATCAACATTGTATTAAAAACATCCGTCCTTATGCTGATGTTGTGTGCGTTAATTTTATTTAATTTTTATTACAGCCTCATTGGCCATATCAGGTTCTAATGTCCTTACTCCGTCTTTCTTGTCTCTCTCCAGAGCTCCATGCATGAACTCCATCGACACGTCTTCATTTTCATCCAACCACTGAAGGACGAACTGTACAAACCATCTAAAGAGAGAAAATAAAGATTAGCATGTTTTTTCAGGTAACTTTGACCTTTTATTAGAGTTTTAATGATCCAAACAGATACCTGGTTTGGTGATCATTGGTTGGAAGATCAAAGCTTTTTAATCAGAAATATTTTTCTTTTTCTCTGAGTGAATAAACTTACGCTGGGTAGTCGGGAACTGCAGAGTCAAACGCCGGCAGGTCCTTCACATATTCGTTGTAGAGCCACTTGACCTTGAAGTGCAGATTCATGTAGTCTGTGCTTTTACACAACCGGTGCTTCTCGTGCTCTGCAGACGCAAAAACACAAACAAAGCTGTGAGTCTTTGAATCGTCACTGAACTGATCACTTTGGTAACGTTGGGGAAACAACACGTAGAAATTATCTGTAACTATAGATATAAATCCTCTATAACTTCTAGAGGATCTCTCCAGGAGACTTCGTATTTATAATAGAAACCCTCAGGAAACCAGCGTGCCATCATGTTCCACTACAGGAAGTGTAGCATAAAATGCTTTTAGGGGCATGATCCATACGATTTATAAGAAAAAAAACAGGAAATACCTACCTTAGCTGATTTGATTTTAGACATTTTCTCTAAAAACATCTCTTTTTACAGAACAGATCCAACAGATAAATCTCTTAGAAATTTACAATCTCTAGTTATCCCCAGTTCAAATTCTAACCAGAAGGCATTTTCAAATATTCTCATAAATAAATAATAATATCCCAAAACTAGGACTAATCCCAGAGTTTTCCTCTGACAGTCTAAAACTCAACAAAGACAGAAGAACACACACTAATCCCATTTTATTTGCTTGTAAGTGAAGCTACTCTTTCTAAAAGTCATGCTGGATGTACAGCGTGACACAAAAAAACGGGAACTTTTTAACAATCCAATAAAACCAAGAGTGATGGAAGAAAAATATTTTATTCATAGTAATTAAAACCTTAAAACATGCCATTTAAGAAACAATGATGGAATTTTCATTTTCAAAAAATGACTTCCTGTAGATGGCGTCCTCCTGTACGAATGCATTCTTGAAATCTGCTGTTGAGATTCCTCATTGATCGCTGCAACATCTCAGCTGGATACTGTGAAATTCATCCTGAATTCTCTGTTTTAACTCATCCAGATTTCTTGGTCGAGTCGTGTACGCTTTACTCTTGAGATAGCCCCAGATAGATTTCAAGAATGCATTCGTACAGGAGGACGCCATCTACAGGAAGTCATTTTTAAAAACTGAAAATTCCATCATTGTTTCTTAAATGGCATGTTTTAAGGTTTCAATTACTATGAATAGAATGTTTTTCTTCCATCACTCTTGGTTTTACTGGATTGTTAAAAAGTTCCCGTTTTTTGTGTCACCCTGTATTTCCAGTCTTTATTCATCCTGACTCATTCTGAAACGACTGCAATAACATCCTGTATTAAACTCTGAATTTAAAGGAGCTCATTTAGCTGATATTCTGATACTTATACCTTTTAAAAACCACCTCTCTTAAATTTCAAGTACTCTCTGGTTGCACCTCTAGAACAACACCTAGGCACTTAATCTGACTCCACCTTAGGGGTAAAATAAGTCAGGTGGTCCAAAACCCAGCACTTATTTAGCGCTGACAAAGTTGAAAGAAAAAAGAGGGGGGGGGGGGGGGGGTTAGCAATTCTTCTGCAACTTGATGGCAACACCTTTGACCAATCGCACTCGAAGCCCTTTTTGCACTTACTACAGGTTTTTCCTTATGTCTGAATTCTTGCTTGTGTTGTACGTCGTTTTGGACAAAAGTGTCTGCGAAATGAAATTGTAGAATTGCAGAATTGTAGAACAAAATCCTACTACATCCCTGAACACAGTTTTACCATTTATTACATTAATTCTGATTAAAAATGAAGAGACACTCTTGTGTTGTTCTGTGAAGCAGATATTGATGGTCTCAGCAGAAGAATTCATCTCGAGGACGAGGGCTTGAATAAGAGATAACGTCCTCTGCGATAGTAGTGGTCTACAGTAGAGTCCAGCAGGGACACATAAGCAGCTTTAAAACCCTCCATAATCATTATTTCTCTAACTTATTTAGTTCCATTCTATCAGTTCTATCCCACAGCTTCCCTCCTCTTCTGGTCATTCATCTGAGCTTCTCATTCGTTTGTTCTTACCCTTCAATCCTCCAGTTTTCCTCCTTCTAACGTACCCTAACTACTGTATCAACCATAATGGATTAGTTGAACAGACTCCACAGTGTGGCTATCTATGACTCATGGACAGTAGATATGTCTCCTACCGTCCATAGCGTACTTCATGTCCTGAGCAAACAGTGTCCACATGACCTCCGCTGACACTTTTCCAACATTCAGTTCTTGAGGGAATCTGAGAGACAGAGAAGATCATTTTAGATAAACTGCAGCTGTTAGTTTGAGATGATTAAGGTCCTGTAAGTGAATTACTAACTGGTTGAGCACAGGTCCGTAGGAGTTCCCGTCTTCTTCAATGATGGAAACGATGAGCATGATGAGTTTGGGCCAGAAGTCCAAGTTCTTGATGCTCGGACCCTGTTCCTCCAACGGGAGTTCGTCTTTGATCTGGATGACAAAAATAACATCATTAATGTCTCCATTGGCTCAGAGGACTATTTAAGTAAGAAAAGCATCAAATATTTATTCAGTGCTACTTTAATGTACCCTATAATGTTCTCTAGATGTTTGGGACTCACCGTCTCCAGAGGGTGGTACTGTCTGCTGTACAGCTCGTAGCAGTTGTTGAAGATGTAGTCGTATGTAGAGTTCAGACAGGCTTTGACACAGTCCTTCACAACCTGGCTGGCTCTGGGTGGAGACGGGATCTCCTGGACCTTAAAACCAGACGAAGATCAAAACACGAGCAGTGACACGCCATCACCTCATTTAATAACAACCTCAACAGCAGTAAACTGATAACCATCATATCCATTAATGATTGAAGAGGATCATTAAGAATCCAGTGAATGTTGTTCTTTAGAAGCAACAGTCCTTGAATAGCTGGTAATCTGGTTTATTGTTTATTTGTGTATCATGTATCTGTATTCTATATAACTTCTAAATCTTGTATGGCTGCGACCTCAGCCAGGTTTCTCTAATCTCAATGGGACTTCCTGTTTAAATAAAGGTAAATAAATGAGATCAGGAACTACAGCATAGAAACAGAAGCAGTTCATTCTGTTAGATACCTTCATCCTGAAGAAGGTGATACTGGTTAGAAGGTCCACAGTGGATTTCAGATCTTGCAGACGATCCTTGTTGCTGGCAGGGAAGTGGTTCTACAGAGTTTATAAATGAGTTAAAAACAGTTAAAGATCTTAACCCATGTATAGAACATAAAGGTTCAGACAGCACTGAGATTTTAGATTTTCTACATATTATAAAATAGGTTCTACAGCTTAGACAACCATTCACCAATCAGACAATATTAGTAAAATAAAAAAAATGGAGGTCTGTAGACATTTATAAGCAAGACATTACAGGCATAATAATAATACATAGCCTATAATAACCCTATAACAATAAACCTTTTGTGAGAACCGTACCAGTCATTAAAGGCCGTGATATTTACGATAAGCTTACCCTATAAGTTGAAAGGTCAATGCGCAAGGAGTTGTGCAGCTGGTCTAAAAGCTTGACAAAGCGTTCTTTCTGCAAAGAAAAGACAGGAGAAATGAAGTGGGGCTGTTCATATGTTCATATCTCTGAACTAAGAAAGAACACAAAGACAGGAAAAGAGAAGTATCTCCATGTGTGTAGAGAAAAGTGGTAGAGAACAGGCGAGACTAAAATACAACATTTTAGTGCTCTAGTTTTCACAATACACACTCCAAAGTTTGAAGCGGCGAAGCGGTCGGAGGCAGACACGTTGTTGGAGGCGGTTGTTCGGGCGTAGAAGGCGTTGATGTTGGCCAGCAGGCTGCTCATCACTGCAGGAACTCCAGGACACATGTACTTAGAGGACAGACAGGCAAAATGTCTGGAAGGAGATCAGAAACAAAGCTTGGTTCAGAACCAACCTCCTCCTCTTCCTCAGTTAGGACCTGCTGACTGCCACCACAGCTTTTCATCATCAGCTACTAAAGAATCTGAGCTTCTGCCTGTGTCCTCTCAAGGATCTTGTGTTCACCTAATGATCCCTGATAGGAATGTCATTCCTCCTGCTATCAGCTACCTGGCCTGTTCAGACTGAAGGACGGCCCATTGTAATGAATGATGGCCCAGCTAACAGACATCTGTATGGATCAGGACATTTCATGGAGACCATTTATATCTGACTTTAATTTATCTGAAGGCCAACAGGGAATGATGACAGCCCTAAGAGGCAGAGAGACATGAGGAGGAACAGGGAGGGGATGAAGGTAGAGAGGTAGAGGATGAAGATCTACCAAACACTCTGACAGGAAGATAGATGGATGGAGCTCAGACTCACGTCATGGCCTGGTAGATCGACTCGATCCCGTAGCGCATGGCGAACTCATCCACTATTTCCTGTGGAACATCATCAAAGTAGACTTTCCATGAATCATCTCCCCGAGCCTCCGGGATCTTCACCACCCCCTGACCGAGAACATCTGTAGTGTGGTGGAACAGGTTCTGCAACGAACACAAATAAAGAATGACTGCAGCTGAAGTGTTTAGTTCAGGGAATGGAGAGATGAAAGTTTCTAAACCAGACTGATGCTCAGTATTATTTCACAGTATGGAGGGGTTTGGGCTTTTCTGATTATGGGATTGTTTGTTTTAAGCCTGATTCAGAATTTGATTTGGATGAGTCCTTCTGGGAAAAGGTGGGATTATGTAATAGGAAGGTTCTAATCCTGTCTATCAGTGACATCTGCAGACAATCTGTGCTTCACATTACAACAGCTGATAGAACTAATTCTAACAGTGTCATGAACCTTCTGTCTGCTGAAACCTGTGAACATATTCCGGCTATTAGTAATCAGATACCTCATGTAAACAGGTGTACTGAATGTGATATGGAGCCACTTTCTCCTCTCCTTTGATCTCCACGTTGATGTGAAGACGAATAGCCCCCGATACAGCCGATTTATCCGTCCTCTTCTCTGTAATAAAACACAAAAACAGTCACACAGACACACCGACATGCATCTGCAGCTTCTTGATTCATAACTCTGCTCCTCATGAAGCCCAGGTCTGTTAATTACACATTATTAGCATGGCAGCAAACTCTGAATAGAGATTCAGGGTTTGTACCCCCTGATGGCAGAGCAACGCTAATAGAAGTCCTCCAGCTGATACTGAGCCAGACAATGGCAGTGGGCTGTATAGATCTACATCTGATCACCAAAGACACTTGAGTTGGAGCTTCTCTGGAGGTGGAGAACTTGGTGCTTCAGCCCTGCTATTTGCCCTGACAGGGACATCATTAGGGGTAATTTGTACATGTCGGTACAGCAGTCGATTTCCGACTGGAGTGCTGCGACTTGATAATCACATATCAGGAAGAGGGGAAGAGTAAAGGAGGAAGGCAGGCTTTTAAGCAGACAGAGATACAGAAAATGAAATGTGTTTCAAATGGCAGATTACAATACTTATTAATTTACTCTCAGATTCTAATCAATAATGACTCCAAACTAAATGAATATTTTCAGATGAAGAAATATTAAATGGAGCATTTCTAATCTTGCAGTTTGAGGGAGACAACAGTAGATTTATCGGCAGATTCATATCCACTGACATGCTGCTTTGATGGAGGATTTATTACTGCTGTGGTGAAGTCAATATTAGCACTTTAATCAAGTACAGACCAGAGATGTGCTAAAGAAGTCAACGCCTCACACTTAGATACAACTTAGATGAGGAAATAAAAACCTTTAAAGGCAGAGATGAAACCAATATGAAGCGATATAACAACAGGAATTCAGAAATATGATCCAAAACATGATTTAGTTTGCCTGCAGGACCTGGAAGTGATTTATCCTGAGAGCTGCTAATGCTAAACGTATTCAGGCCTTGGAGCAGCTCCATGATGGCGTATAAAGAGCTGCTAAAGGCAAAAAACATTAGACTGATGAGATCCAATCCAACCACTGAGTAGAACTGTTAGCACCAACAGGAACATACAGATGTAGAATTCATGGAACAAACAAATGGCATCAGGTTGTTTTAGAGGAAGCATAAGATCACAAGCCTCAGGTAAAACAACCATGGGAAAATCACCTGTAGCTCCTAGACTAAATATCTTAATAAGGGAACAGATCTCCTGTTGACTGCCAGATATAAAACTGCAGTAATTAAACCAAAATCTGAGGATAACTGATGTTGGTTGTTATTGTTCTGTAACCTAGTTAAGTGTCTAGCATCAAAAAGCACAAAAATAAAACCATGTTCCATCGCTCTCCTCATGCGGTATAGTATGTATATACTTCCTGTAGTCTATTATGAAGACACCATACTGACCCAGATTATACCAGACATCCATTTCTCCGCTCAGCGTTCGAACTTCAATGATGCTCTGGCCGAGGAAATCATCCGACTCCCTCTTCAGACGCTGCTTCACCCTGGACTTGATGTCGTCATCTTCGTCCCAAACGCGAACTTTAATTCGATCTGAGGTATTGTGGCACTCACTAATGGAAGCAAGGCAAAGGAAAAAAGAAATGTGAACTAAATCATACAAGATACCAGGATGCTATGAGTAGTATGGAGTAGAACAGAAGAGTTGGTGAAGTCTGAATGAAAAAAGCTGTTCATTTTATAACCCAGATATTTTTCAGACTTACAAGTGGAACTTCTCCTCCCAGACTGGATTGAGGTTTCCATAAATGGTCTTGGTTCTCTTCTTGGTCCTGCCCACCTGGACAGTGACATACGGATCACTGGATCCTGTCTTGTCTTTGGCCTGAAGTCCTTGAGCACAAACAACTAACAGGGTGGCAGAGAAACAAAGACATTAGGAACAATCAAAAATCAAGAGTTGAACAGGTAGGACTGATGTTAAGGAGAGATATTGAGGTTGAACCTGTGATGGTGATCTTGGCCGACCATCCTGAAGTACCGTCCAACACGCTCTGTTTGGTGATCTTCATTTGCTGGGCATGAACGGTTTTACTGATGACGAACACTTCCCTGATGAGCTCAAAGATCTCCGGTTTATTCCTTTCCCTGATCTTCATCCTGTCCTTCATAGCCATGATGATATTCTGAGTTCTATCTTCAGCTCCATGCTTAGAGCTCTTCTCCGCAGCACCTAAATAAAAACGTGAACAGATTCAGTTCATAATGAACTGAAACAATGACATTGTCTCTTTGGTTGTAGCTGAATGAAAAGTTAAAGCTTGTCGATGTCAGAAGACATATTAAAACAACTATTCATGAACCGTTCCTTGAACACTTCCTTTAAACATTTTCTGGACGACACTCACGCTGTAGACAGTCAGCGTTCAGCAGTTCTTGGCACTTTTCATGGCACTTTACCCCACATTCGGAGCAACGCATGCCTTGGCGAGCAATTCCCCACAGCAGTCCCTCACACTCATAGCAGTACGTTGGCGTCGTGGCGGTCCACACCTCGAAGTTATGGGGTGTAGTGCAAGATATGGGGTAGATGAGAGCCTGCAGGGTCTTCTTGTACACGTGATTTTTCTGTAGAGGGAATAAATTTAGGTATTTATGCAGGGAATTCTTCATTCAGGAATAGGAAGATTGAAAAAAAGGCACAAATGTTATTATTCAAAAATCAAGAAGTTCTACTTACCAGCTCCTCATCCTTGATGGAGGATCGTGCCGCCATAGCAGATGCGATTCCTGCCTTCCTGGCTTGGACAAGGGACTGAACAAGTAAGAAATGAAGATATAGCCAGGTTTGTATTTTTCAAACATATACTGTAAGAACAACCCACAACCAAGCAAACTGCCTAAATATTAGTATAAGAGAAGGTTAATGTGGTTACAAGGAGGCAAGGTTGGATAAAGATGGTCGGTAGGGTTATCAGAGTCTGTCTTCCCTACAGGTGAATTCTTACCAAAGGATCAGAAAACTCAGATGAGTATTATTAGTTCTTGAAACTAAGGAAGAGAAGGTTACTAAAAGGACAAAGTTAGACCAACACTATAAGACTAATATGACTGTTAGTACCGTATTTTACTCATGTGCTTATCATTTTTATCATTCATCTGTTAACAGCTCAACAAATGAGGAAAAAATGCCAACTAAAAAGTGGGGGAAGGATTTGTTGATTATATATTTCAATGATATCAAGTAGGAAGAAAAGCTACCCATGCCCAAGAAGAAGCATGCAGATATTTTTATTTGTGCATAATCAGAGAGACCAACATGCTGTAGATGTACGTGTTTGAGGTAAATTCGGTCTTATTTGTCCTACTTGATATTCTGTACTTTAGTAGAAAAGGGAGTGGCAGCTGGGTTCTATGACTTACCATAGCCTGACCAAGGAGAGTGAATGCATTCAAGAAAGTTGTGGAGAATAGTTTTGGGTTTAAGAGAGGAGGGAGAGAGAAATTAGCAATCTGGTTTCATATCTGTCTCCATTTGTTGATAACAATCTAATCCCAAGTTTTATCAGTTTAAAAATAAAATAGTAACTGAGGCTTATGTTTTGGTTTATCAAATAGAAAGACATGTACTCAATGAGAAATAACAGAACAAACAGGACGTGACATACACCTTATGTGTGTTTTTAATACTGACCACATCGCTAACCAATGGGATGGGCTTCTTTTTACGTAGGTCGGGCATGCTGTCAATCCCATACAGTCCAGATGCAGATGTGCCGCTACGCATCAACAAGAGGGTAGAAGTCAATTTAAAGGTTTGATAAGCAATCATATAGCAGTGAATTTCTACTGGAAATACAAAATGGTCACACAAGTGTAGCCTCTCTCCAACTGTAGAGCTTCATTTACTTAAAAAAACCCACCAATACAGCACTGAAATGGTGTTTAGCAAATATAAGAGTTAAATATTTATGACTTACCCTGGTTCAGCCCAGGCCTGTCGGGCACCAGGTTCCTCACCTTGAACCTTTAACATTTCAGATATGAGAAGTTAGGATGATTATTTACATATTTTAACGTATGAGAAGGGAAGAGTAACGGAAACACAGCTGGTTGAGTTTCACCTCTCTGATCACAGAACATAAAAAGTCAAATAATAATAATAAAACAACGAATGATGAAACCTTTGAAGGACACACCCAATAAAAGCTGGACAAGTCTATAGTTATGAATGCTATGTGAAATGAAATGCCAGACAAATGATACAGTGTGTAGATACGAACCCACGGAATATGTTTTTAATAAAGTTTCACTAGAAAACTGCAGATAACTTGGAAGAAGCAGATTCAAGGAAACCTTTGAAATAATTCTATAAAACCACCAAAGCTGTGACCAGTAGACCACACATGAACATGTTGTCTCACTTCCTACTCAGAGTTTTTCATCAGTGTCTCAGCATTGATCTGAGAGTAGAGATCCTCTGGTTCATTCAGTTCTGGAAGTTAGAAAAACTTCTGATGGAAACACGAAGCAGTTTCAGATCTAACCAGAACTATTAAATATACAGAATAACTGAAGCGATTGGACTAATGTCTTTGCCAGAGTTACAAAAAATACAATAAAGCATATTCTATCCTAAAGCTGAGTTTCAGTAAATGTTGCAGTAATCTGTATTATTGTGTGTTCTGCTTCGGACCATTCTGGAGGCAAAGACAATCAATCCCGTTAACGAGTGGAAAAATGATCACAATCATCCCACAACATACAAAATCAAATCAACAGAAAAAACAACAGCAGCTTAAACATGGAGCTAATATTATATAGAAATACATATATATATATACACACGTGGACAAAATTGTTGGTACCCCTCAGTTAAAGAAGGAAAAACCCACAATTCTCACTGAAATCACTTGAAACTTACAAAAGTAACAATAAATAAAAATTTATTGAAAATTAAATAATCAAAAACAGCCATTACTTTTGAATTGTTGATTAACATAATTATTTAAAAAAACAAACTAATGAAACAGGCCTGGACAAAAATGATGGTACCTCTATAAAAGATTGAAAACTATTTGACCAGAATGACATGATTAACTCAGGTGTGTCATTTAATTGACATCACAGGTGTTTCCAAACTCATAATCAGTCAGTCTGCCTATTTAAAGGGAGACAAGTAGTCACCCTGCTGTTTGGTGAAAAGGTGTGTACCACACTGAACATGGACAACAGAAAGCGAAGGAGAGAATTGTCCCAGGACATCCCAAAAAAATGATAGACAAACATCTTAAAGGTAAAGGCTATAAGAGCATCTCTAAACAGCTTGAAGTTCCTGTGACAACAGTGGCTCATATTATTCAGAAGTTCAAGACCCACGGGACAGTAGCCAACCTCCCTGGACGTGGCCGCAAGAGGAAAATTGATGACAAATTGAAGAGACGGATCGTTGGAATTGTATCCAAAGAGCCCAGAGCAACCTCCAAAGAAATTAAAGGTGAACTCCAAGGCCAAGGTACATCAGTGTCAGATCGCACCATTCGTCGTTGTTTGAGCCAAAGTGGACTTCATGGGAGACGACCAAGGAGGACACCACTGCTGAAAAAACTCATAAAAAGCAAGCCAGACTGGAATTTGCAAAAATGCATGTTGACAAGCCACAAAGCTTCTGGGAGAATGTCCTTTGGACAGATGAGACCAAACTGGAGCTTTTTGGTAAGGCACATCAACTCTATGTTCATAGACTCAAAAACCAAGCATACGAAGAAAAGAACACTGTCCCTACGGTGAAACATGGAGGAGGCTCAGTAATGTTTTGGGGCTGCTTTGCTGCATCTGGCACAGGGTGTCTTGAAAGTGTGCAAGGTACGATGAAATCTGAAGACTATCAAGGCATTCTGGAGAGAAATGTGCTGCCTAGTGTCAGAAAGCTTGGTCTCAGTCGCAAGTCATGGGTCTTCCAACAGGACAACGATCCAAAACACACAGCCAAAAACACCCAAGAATGGCTGAGAGAAAAGCGTTGGACTATTCTAAAGTGGCCTTCTATGAGCCCAGATCTGAATCCCATTGAACATATGTGGAAGGAGCTGAAACATGCCATTTGGAGAAGACACCCATCAAACCTGAGACAACTGGAGCTGTTTGCTCATGAGGAGTGGGCCAAAATACCTGTTGACAGCTGCAGAACGCTCATTGACAAATACAGAAATCATTTAATTGCAGTGATTGCCTCAAAAGGTTGTGCAACAAAATATTAAGTTATGGGTACCATCATTTTTGTCCAGCCCTATTTCATTAGTTTGTTTTTTTAAATAATTATGTTAATCAACAATTCAAAAGTGATGGCTGATTTTGATTATTTAATTTTCAATAAATTTTTATTTATTGTTACTTTTGTGAGTTTCAAGTGATTTCAGTGAGAATTGTGGGTTTTTCCTTCTTTAACTGAGGGGTACCAACAATTTTGTCCACGTGTGTGTATATATATATATATATATATATATATATATATATATATATATATATATATATATATATATATATATATATATATATATTATGTTAGTAACCTGATTATCTTCTCTCCCAAACTCTGCAGAGAAAAGAGATGACAGAAAAATTAGAAATCATGTGGAGAAGCTGGAACTGAGCAAAAAATAATCAGAGCAGGTTTGAAGAGACAAAAACAATTCTACTAATGCTATATGATATAAACTACACTAAATTACATCTTTACAGACTTAAAGAGTTGTTTTTGCTTTCATTACTGGGCTTGCAAGTGATTAAACCTCAAGAGAAGCTCCTTAAATACCTGGGATAAACTCGTCCTGAGACTGGGAGCCGTGGGTAGATCTGGACAGTCTGTGGCGGGTTAGCCTCTTCTCCTTCAGAATGCGCTGGAAGTTAGCTATACGTTCTCTGTGACTGGCATCAGTTGGCTTTGCTGGATTTACTTCATCAGGAATGTTGTTTCCCTAATTGGACTTAAGTGCCCCTCATCTGTGGAGAACACTGGACCTTCTGGAGCTTCGTTTTGCTGTGCAGGACAGTGATCTGGTGTTAAGTGAAGGATGGACAGCTCTCCATCTGTTGGATAGTCTTCTTTTCCCCGTGAAATCTCTGCAGAGTGATGGCCATCTGCAGTGCAAGGAGACAGATCGGTTTCATGGGGAGATTCCTGAAGAGATCCTGACAGATTCTCATTAATCTCACCACAATCCACACAGACAGAAGTCTCACTTTCCTCCTTTGTAGTAGCAGATTCGGTGTGATTTTCCGTCAGACTGACCTCTCCTTCTGTACAATCTGTACTGCTTTGTTCCTCCTTATGTTCACTGGACTGTCTGACTTGGGATTGAGATGCTTCAGTCCCACTATCATCTCCTTCAGGGTTGGATCCTTCCAACTTTTTCAAAGCTCCTTTCAAAGCTGACTTAAACGTGAGAACAGCCTTACTAAAAGTAGTCACATGAAAACCCACACTGGGGGTCTTGGGTGTGCTCTGATAATCTACATCAGAGGACAAAGATTCTCCTACATCCTCCCTGGAAACGCTGTGATCCGTCCACTCTCTGTCCAAACTCTCAGCAGACCCCAGGTCCAGAGTGTCCCCAGAAGATGGACAATCATCACACAGTGAATGAAGCTCCAGGAGACCATCATCACCATCGGTCAGCAGCACCGTGGAGCAGCTCAGGCTCCTGGAAGGACCACTGCCAAGCTCCTGTGGACAGACATCCATGGTGTGGTAACCAGAACTACGGGAAAACGGACAGTTTGCAGCACAGTCGCACTCCAGGTTCTCCTCCTCTGTCTGGAGCCTGAGAGGCCTCCAGTCCACCACACTGGAAGAACTGGAAGGAGAATTGTAATGTTGTCCAAACAACAACGAGAGGTGCTCAGAACTGTTGTGAGAAGAATGACCCGGGGTGCAGCTTTGTGTCTCCTCGGTGGCACACCTGTTCCAAACACCTTGGTAGTTCTCTAGCTCTTCTCCACTGTTTGCACAGGAGGAGATGTCCTCCTCACTCCATCCTCCTCCTCCACTTCCACTGTGCAGCATTTCAGCTGAAAGCCACCGTTCATAGTCAGTGTCAGCAGACAGAAAGCCAGCTTCTGGACAGTTGGAGCTCAGACAGGAGGACAGAGAGCTGGTGCTCTGGTAGTTGTGACCATCATGAAGCTCCAGATAGGACGGAACGGGTTTTGGATGGCTTCGTATGTGCATGTTTGAACTCTGCTCTGAGTTCTCTCGGTCTGTTTGATGGACTGATCTTAGAGTTCCTTGATTAACTGGCCATTGTTTGGCTGATCTGTGAGATAACACCCATCTTAGATTTTTTTCACACTCTTTGTGGTTAAACGGTGGACTGAGGTCCGTCTCATGAAGAGCTGTGATGGCGTTCTGTCGATCCAGGCTTCCTCTCCTGATGCGTGGTGATCGAGGAACAGGACTAGGATGAGGAGCTGCAGCTCCAGAGTACAGCTCTCCTATTTCACTGAGAACTGCATCCACACAACTAGACACCTCATCCACCGAGCCTCGGACAGATGTTAGATACTCCCTCAAGTCAGAAATCTCCTCCTGGATCTTGGTGATGCCTTTCAATTCTTTCAGGATGTGTTCTACCAGGTTACTAGAGCCATGCTCTGCTTCCTCATCTTCTATTTTCTTCTCCTCTTCATTATTTCTGATCCTTTCAATGATCCGGGACACAGCGCCCACCACAGCTCTACTACCATCATGGCACTCAGAGCTTCGGTTTTCCCCTGAAGGGTTGAAGTCTGGTTTGATGTTGACCGGTGACACGTCATGAAGAGGATCATCTTCTGGTCCCTGGAGGCACTTCTGCAGCGTTTTGCGTAGACATTTCCCAACATTGGGACTCTGTGAAGTCTTCTTTTGCAGATCTCGTCTGTGATTGGTGGGGATCATCCTGTCCACTGATGGTTCACTCCTCTGGGGAACATCCCTGAGATGATCAGCTGTTCCCACACATGGACGACCACTGCCTCTGAAACTCCTCCTTAGGATGGTCTAAGCATAGCCCAGCATCTTAAACTGCATATGAGTGAATACCTGCATCATGTCTGAGGGGAGAAAACTGGATTATGAGTCATTTTGTTGAAAAAGCAGAGAAGAACCACATAGTTAGTACTTCTGTTATGTATCTGCCATAAAATAACCACCAGAAGTACAGGAATGCTGACTTATCTTCCACACAAAAGTAAAACGGATGCTTTTTTAAAAAAAGAGTTATTAATGCAAACATAAGTTGAATTTTCAAATGTTTCAGATCCCAAGAAGAAAACACATCTGCTCACTTATCAGCGTATATTTCTCATTATAATTAAACTTCTGGAAGTGGAATAAACACTCAAAGAAATGTATTTTTGTGTAATTCTTCTTAACTTGTAAAATTATTAAAATGTATTTTTATGACCAACAGATCAGAATGAAAAGGAAAAAGGAATTCTAACTTCTGACACTGATTTCCAAGTAGTTCTGTTCCAACAGTAAAAAAAATGTGCATGTACTTCATGCATCAGTTCATCATTTAAAACCATTAAAAGACAGATTCCTCCCCAGAATGTCTCACATGTAACTCAACACTCTTCTGTCCTTTACAGTTCTATGAATCTCCTGTTTCTTTCTCCACCAGCTCACCAGTGACTGTAAAACTGATCTAAATACATACATACATGTTAGAAAACTCCATCCTGCAGGTTGGTAGGAGTGATTCCTCAGATTATTTATGGATGAAACCGTGTTTTTGAGACTGTCATCGCTATACTGCATCAGGTTAAAAACGCTCAACCCCTATTCATGTCTTCTAACTTATAAAATACACCAGAAGGATAGGAAAGAAAAACTTGATTTTCACTGGCAGTGACCTTTAAAAATGTGGAAATGTCTGCTTTAATCCATCCTACATGTGTGTTTGACGGACACCGGTGCTCTGTACGTACAGAAGCAGGACAGACAGAGCTGCTTTAACTTTAACAGCAGAATGAACACTATGCAGCGGCTCAGATCTCTGTAATTAGGGAGCGTTGGACAGACAGCACGGTAATTAGATGACAGATCAATTCTCTGTTCTGAGGCCATGTCATTCTTTCACACCAGCTGCAGGACTGTTAGCTCCGAGCTGCTGCCTTTACTGGACACACTACAACACAAGTCTGCATATACGCTCCTACCATCACAGGATGAGCTCAGTGACAACGTCTTTATCCAGTGAGCTTCACTTTAATGAGGAGGGTTTCTGTTGAAGACACAGCTTAGAATAAAATATTATAAACTGGACAAAAAGGACTTCTGAGAACCAGAAAACAGAAAATTATTTTTTTAATTTCTTGACAATTCCAAACTTTGATTTGACTTTTCTGTCTTTATCTCTAAATATCTGACCACAGATTTGTGGACGTTCCTGAAAACGTTCATGGAAATAAACTCACTGTTAGCTGAGGGAAAACAGATTAACAGCATCAGAATAAGAAAATCCTCACATTAAAGTACGATGTATGCAGATCTTCAGTGTTTTACTGGGATGTGTATTATAATTATTTTACGCATTTATTTCCAGAGATAATGTTCTAAGATTACAGACCTGAAGTGAGCTGAGCTTCAGTAACTATTCCAGAGGATATAATTACTACCTACATTAACCCACGCCTGAACTAGAGCTCTCCATAAGTACTGGAGCTCTGGTGGTGTGTGTCTGCCTGATAACGGGTTGGTGGGCAGAAAACTATATTCAGACCAATCAGGAGAGAGAGTTTCAATCACTACTAAAATAATCTGAATGGAACCAGAAGGAACCATCACATATAAATTATTACTCTGATTAAATAAACAATAATTAGGACATCTGGATTAAATATGTTTGATGTATTAGACAGATAATGTTAAATAAAGGCTTTTACTACACTTCTGAGGACTGTTTGCTAACAGCGGTCCTGATCTCCTAAATGTGCTCAGAGACAGTCAGAGGTTTAATCATTCACTGGTCAGGATGGAAAAAAAAAAAGGTTTTGGGTTCTGGTTTTGAAGGACAGTCGCAGTAAAAACCTGCAGCAATCCCCCTCTTTTCTTCTGTCCTGACATTTTACTTTGGAAGTTTTTAAGTTGACTTTTCATTAAAAAATGACATTTGCTGTTAAAATTTTCATCAACTGGAAATAACCTGAAAGTATTGAGACTTTTCTGTGTTTATCAGTCAAAGTAAATCCATGTTTTACTACAAGTTTCATGCAGTGAAACCTGTAATCACAGCCTTTACCGACAGAAATATAGTAAATATAAGCCTTACCTTATCGGAAAAAAACAACAACCTGTAGATATCATCTTGCAGGACGGATTAAATCCACATAGAGTATAGATCAGCAGCTCCCCGTCTTTTATCACGAGGTGCATTATTAAATTAAAGAATTCAAGCTTCCTCTGAGCCAATCAGAGCAGAAGATCTTCCTCTAACTGGTAAAAGCACTGAATGACTGATTTCTACCACCAGCAGGACACGAGTAAACCTCGATCTCACAGCAGTTCAGCCTCGGTTCAGCATCCTTCCCTCCTTCCCTCTGCTCTCTCTGTCCTCTGGCTTAAAGCTAATCTGAGGCTGAAACACTGCCAGCTTTCAGTCTCACTTGCTCTTTTTCTCTGTTTCCACATCTGTCTGCATATTCTGCTATTTTGCTTTGAGTTCTTAACATTAGTTGTCTGTAAAAGTGGTGAAATTCTGCTCCGCTAGTTTTCCTCGGTGATTTAAATGCATCTTGTGAATGGAAACACGAAGGAAAAAGGAATTTCTATTCAAGGCTGACAGCGGATAAATATCAAAGGCTCTAGATTTTCCTGTATGAAAATGCTGCCAAAGCTTTGGAGGGAATTTTCACATCTCATTCCCTTCTGTGCTTTGAACGTAAACAAGCAAGTGAAGACGTAAAGAACTAACTCAAGCTTTTATTATGCTGCTCACTGAGACACAACTTGACAGATTAACAACCCACTGTAATTCATTCAGGCTTTCCTGCATATACCCTTGAGTCCCCAGTGTTTTCCTGTAATAAATAGCACTTATACAGCTTTCATCTTCCATCTACACTCATGTCTTTGAACAGCCACTCACAGATCATGTTCATCTGGAGGCCAATCATTATAATGGAGTGATCTCCTTTACTGCTGAAGGCTTCATCAAGGGGATGAACCCCCGTTAGGGCTGAGAGATTCTGATGATCTCATTATTAATACGGTCTGATTGGACTTTAGATGCAAACACAAGATCTGTACACACAAGGTAGAAAATTATCATAACAAATGATCCAGAATGGAAAAGGAGATTATAACAATATGAGCTTCTGAAAACCAGTCAAACGTAATGTGATAACGACCATGCAACGCCGTCATTCAACACAGTGACATACAAACCTGCCACAAAGTAGTTTTTAGAAGAAAAAGGAGCTCCAAATGATACAGATCCTCACCTATAAAATACACGTTACACACAAATGTGAACTGGAATAAACAGTTCTGATGATCTTTATCTCTCATCCATTCATTCTGATAACAGGCAGAGACAACTTTAAAGTACAAGACAAAGAGACAAATGAGTCAAACACTGCAGACCTCATTAGCAGCAGAACATGAGAGGGACGAGTGGACCGACCAGTAATGCAAATTATGGGTCCCCGAAGCAATGAATGATGGACCGAAGTCAACAGAGGGACGGTATGCTTTAGCCTCATAATTACAGCTCCACACGAAGAGCCAGAATTAACCACTGAGGGTTGAGACAGAGAAGAAGACCAGACAGAGAATGACCATCTACAACGAACCACAAATTCAATATCACTTAAAGAACTAGGCAGAGTCATCTGACCTCGCTATTCCTGGAGCCAGTTTATGACCAGGTGTCTACAATTAAAACATCATTACGCCCTTAGCTAGGAAATGATTTACAGGGTGTCTTTGGTGAGCCACTAAACTCCTACAAGCACAGGGCACTGGTTCAGTAGTAAAACCTATAGGTGAAAAAACAATTCCTCTTGAGATTCACCAGGACATTTTAAACATTCAGAGAGGTCAAACTCAACCAGAACTGCAGGTAGATGGTAAAACAAGAAGATAAGTCAGGTATAAAGATGGCCTACCTCCCGGAGCTGAACTCTGACTTTATTGATGGCCTTCAACCAGCGAACTCTGGCTGGGTTAAAGGGCAGCGGCGGCCCGTCATAATGGAACCTGGGAGATGTGAGGTTCAGAATAAAGCAACAGAAACTGATGAAGACAAGCTCAGTTCAATCATAGCACGCACTAAATCTGGTTAAACTCTAAGGAAGGGGGTACCTTGGGGGTTTGGAAGATCCTCTCACTGCTGGAACGTCATTTTTTAAACCCTTTCCTGCTTCAGATGGCGGTCTATTCCTCTCCTGCTCGGTAACAGTCGAGTATCCGTTGGTGGGAAGGTGTCGACTGGAGCGAGGCTGGCCGGTGGTGGAGGGGTGGCAGCCGGTACTATGGTAGGAGTGGAAGGATTCCTCCAGCTCTGAGCCTCCGGTGCTCTCGTGGCCGATCTCACTAACCTGGGAGCTGGTTTGGCTCAGGTTTCCTGAAGACCCAAAGTGACTACTGTCCGCTGGACTACAGTGGTGAGAAAAGAACAAGGAGCAAATTAACAAACAGAAACGGCGGAGAAACTAAGTATTTTTGTAGTTCATATTTTTCCATTAATAAAAACAGAATAGTGGGGATTGGTACATAGAACTTCTTAAATTTAGAAATAGTTTAAGTACATTTTAATACTGCGGAAATAATCCAAACAACTAATACTGTTGGGTTGTAATGAATCCCATCCACCTGCTAAGAATTATTTGCATACGCTCAGTAGTAAAAATCTACTTTTACCAGCTACTTTTTAGGATTAATTGGTGTTCCGCCCTATAAAAGATACCCAACCTTGTCAGCAGGCTGCCGTAGGACCCAAAATAATGAAAATGTGGAAACAATACATGTGCATTATAAACTACATGTGGTGTTCTTCATAGAATTAGAAGTTTTAGATCAAAAGAAAGTTAGGCTCTATTTTATGGAGTGAGGTATAAAATAGTAAAAACAGTAGATTTTTACACACAGTTACAGACATCTGCATTTTTCAATGATCTCCTTTAAACTTCCTACAGGGCAGAAGGCAGGTTTTCCCTGCACAGAGACACAGGATTGGATAGGAACCATAAAATATGCAGAGCTGATCTGTGTTTTTACCTTTTATAAAACAGTAATTTTAAACCAGTTTAGAAGCAGAATACAGATCAGCTGTATTCACAACCCAGTCTCACATCAAATTGTGACATAGTCACGTTTGTCCACGATGCAAAACGTTACAATCTCACAATTTGGCCCTGAAAATTGTGAGATGCTCACGTTTTTTCCCCCAATTCTTTTGTATTGGTCTGACGAAGGGTCATGTGACTGCTTGCTGCAGGCTTCTCAAAATGAAAACATGGCGGCTATTCCTTTTATTTTCCGTGGAAAATGCATTATTTTAAGATAGTTTGGACAGAAAAAAACATTTTGAAGACATTTTTAGTGAGAAATATATATAATACTTTCACATTATCCATTCAGTTATTGGAAATGATCTGTGGTTTGGTTTGTTTTTACGCTGAATTTCACTTCACGGCATTAAATTGTGACAGTGTCACATTTTGTGCGTTATGTTGGTTGATTAGGACGCTGCCAAAAACGAAAACAAGCGGTGTGTTTATTTTTGTATTGTTGCATTGTGTAATTTTTTGAGTTGTTAAATCATTTATGTAACTCTTGGTGATTACTGCTAGTTACTGAGATGTCTTCCCCGGCCTTTCATCAGTTGACGCGCTTCGCTCCCTTGTTAACAAGTTGCATTTCAATGATCCACAAGTCTCTCGTTGTCAATGCAAACAACCGTATTTATTTCCATGAACGTGCTTTTACCGCAATCATTTGTTGAGCTCATCCATACACCAGTCAGCGCACAGCGATCTAAAAACTTTATTCCTGCCCACAACAAGATCCCCCTGTCTTTCTTTAGCCCGTGGAAGCGTCCATAGCAACCACCATAGCAACGGTGGGAAACGTAACAGTTCCACTCCAAGACGTGAAAGATTCATCGTAATAACAAACCAAAGATCATACACAAGAACTGAACGAATATTGTGAAATTAAAATGTATATATTTTTGGTGTCGCTGTAATGCCTGAGGCTTTGCTGCTGTCCGCTTTCTGACCGTGGTCGGCAAAATACAGGGGAGAACGACGTGCAGAACCTGCTGCACCTTTCTTCTTCGGTGGTGTCTGTGTAAAACAATGTCCAACATGCAAACAGCACACCTAGCGCCATGAAGCACAAAATGCAGGTGTAAATCAATGACATCTTACAATTACAATGTCCTGTCTTTTAACTAATAAAGACACATATATAAAGAACTTTACATCAGTTTGTTTGTTTTATTAAGATCCCCTATTAGCTTTTGCAAAGCAGCAGCTATTCTTCCTGGGGTCTTCATAATTTCATTTGTGACAACACCAAAAAGCAACATGTACACAAAATACATACAAATCAAATTACAAAATACATAAACAATGCATACAAAAATACACGTATACAATACAAATAACATACATATACAAAACCTTTACTAACCAAAAGCATACAACACATAATACTCCCACCTTGAATTATAAAAATAAAATGTTCTTCTTCAAAGATACCATGACCTAATAGTAATAATTAAAGAATAATCTACCTCAGAAACCAACCATAACATAAATCACATAAACAGTGACATTACAGTCACTACATTTAAGTTTAAGATTTAATTTAATGAATTATTGTATTTTACAAATTTCTATTCCCAAGCAACCCACTAAATTAATAACTAAAATGTTGTGCTACGTAATGCTCTTTTAGTTTTATTTTAAAGTTTTCAATATTCCCCGTTTTTGAGAAAATCCGGATGTTATCGCTCGCTCCCGACAAAAGCATCAGTTTTTTAAAATATTTTGGATTTCGATTAATTAGACAATGAACAAATTGACGTAATTTCCTGGTGGGTGTGTTTATGCAGCCTATTAAATACTTTTTTCCCCATGAAATAAAGTACAATCCATACATCATGGTCCGGTGTTCATTGTTTGTTTTGTTCACTGACATAGTGCAATAAAGTTTTGTTTTTAAACCATCCAGTACCGTAATGAATATTGAATGAATATGGCATCTCGTTTACATCTCTAATTAAGGAGCAAGAAATTTACTGACATTGATTTATGATTCAAGACAAGCAGAGGACACATTGTGTGCCCCTTTAATGTCCAAAAGGCCAATTAAGGTCAAAATCTCACAAATACTTTGACCAATTTGGACCAACCTGCACATGCTTGATATTGGGTCCTAAAGCAATACTGGTGTGCGTTTTCAGACCACCAGGACTTACAACGGCAAAATAGGAGCAAAGAAGACAATGGAACAGGGGCCTTTGTTAAAATGAATGAGAAACAGTGTGAGAACATCAATCAAAGTGCACCAAAGTGCATAAAGTCATAGAACAGGGTGTGCTGAATGCTCTGGGAGCAAGTCTGCAGTGAAAACACCTTTTATGGGGTCAAGGGTCACTAAATCTGAAGACTTCAAATGAAGGAGACATTTTGTGCAACATATTAAGTATCATAAAAGTCATTCCCAGTGGAATTCAAGTCTGATATTGTGTGGGCCTGTTCAGAGCAGTCACATGAAGCACTGTATCTGTTTACAAGGGTCTAGCCCAACGGGAACCTGCTTTTTTCAGCAGTGAGGCCTGCTAGTAGTGATGAAGCCTGAGGCCTTCAAACATGTAAAAAACATTCCTGCTCGGTCATTTTTGGGTCTAGTGACACCAAATCGGACACACTCCTACTAGACCACCCCCTGACCTTGCATATTTTTTTTCAGAGTTAGCTCAAAAGGGGCCCGAGCACGGCCCTGTTTCTTACTCTACGGTTAACCCTTTAATGTCCAAATGCTTCAAAACGGGCTAAAAAGGTCAAAGTCTCACACATTCCTTAACCAATTTGGACCAAACTGCACAGGTTCTAGATATAGAGGCTAATGTGAACGCTCATGCACGTTTCAGACCTCCAGGGGCCCTGAAGAAGGAATGAGGGCCAAAAAAAAACAAAGTGCATTTTTTCAGTTCTCTATACTTCTATCCATGGTTGTGCTGTTTTCATGGAGGCACACAACTTTATATTGCAGTAAAAACAATGAGCCCAGGGGGATTTAAAATACGACTGGAGCAACTAGAAACTACTTCAGGGAGTTAATGACACACCAGCATAGCAACACAACTACAGCAACAACAAATACCACAACATCTACAGAAAAAAATATCATTACTGCTCTCCTCATTATTACAAAATATACAGACTCTTTATATATGAGGAACCATAAACACGCTAAAGACACAATAAAGTAGCCAAAAAAAAGGTAATGAATAAATTTTCACACAAACAGACCTAAGTTTTGTGTGTGTGGGCAAAGTGTTCTTTTCAGAGTCAGTCAGCGCAGCACAGTGAGGTGCACCAAAGAAAATGAATGATAAAATGATGACTAAATGCTGAGATGTTATGATGAATAAAACAAAGATTTTTCAGTGATGGAATATTCTTTTCCACTTGTACAATGACTGCAAGGAAATTGTGCTGCAACCAAACAGCAAACTCTTTGAATGAACAATAAAGGCAACATGGAAATGCAGAAAATTACAGTTTGTCAAATGTCTGCTTGAAGCTGCTTCAAAAACGAGTTAATCTCTATGGATCCCTGCGTTAAAATGTCCAAGTTTACAGCAGTCTTTTTTGCTCCTATTTTGCTGTTGTAGGTCCTGGTGGTCTGAAACCGTACACCAGTATTTGTTTAGGACCCAATATCAAGCATGTGCAGGCTGGTCCAAATCGGTCAAAGAATCTGTGAGATTTTGACCTTAATTGGCCTTTTGGACATTAAAGGGACACACTTCAAAACTTCAACATGGTACCATCTGGCCCCCTGTTGACCTAGGAAGCTGATATTGTGTATACAGACTCACAGGGGGCCCTAGTACTTGTGGTTAAAATTTTGTCCCGTTCGGGTAAAAAATGAGGGTGAGGGTCTAATTCCACTGGCAGAAGGCTCTCAGGGTCAATGAGTCTAACAAGACCTGATTTTCCAACATGAACACTTGGTCAGATTTTTCTACTGGGACCCTGGGGCTGATCTTTTACTATGTTATACTCGGCGATATTTGGAGCTGAACTGTGGTGGTTTGGTGTCTCTGTGACCTTCCTGTGACCCCTGGCGCAGGGTCAAAATGTCACATTTTTGGACATTGAAGCCCCATAAATTAGTAATTTTTGCATCAAATGAGCTGAAACTTTTAGGGGTGATTTAGGTGACCTTGGTGAACAATTGATTTGAAGCACAAGTCTCTAGGTCGTTCCTGGAGCTACTTCCGGTTTGGGAGGGGCTAGGAAAACAGTTCCAGTGGATTTAGATTTTAGATGTTTCAGAGGTACCAGATCCCAGGTTTCAGCTCTCTGAGTGTAACAGAAGTGAAATGAGAGCAAAAGAGGGACAACTATTGAAAAACATGGTTTTTTTGCCCCTCATTCCTTCTTCAGGGCCCCTGGAGGTCTGAAACGTGCATGAGCATTCACATTAGCCTCTATATCTAGAACCTGTGCAGTTTGGTCCAAATTGATTAAGGAATGTGTGAGATTTTGACCTTTTTAGCCCGTTTTGAAGCATTTGGACATTAAAGGGTTAACCGTAGAGTCAGAAACAGGGACGTGCTCGGGCCCCTTTTGAGCTAACTCTCTGAAAAAAAATATGCAAGGTCAGGGGGTGGTCTAGTAGGAGTGTGTCCGATTTGGTGTCACTAGACCCAAAAATGACCGAGCAGGAATGATTTTTACATGTTTGAAGGCCTCAGGCTTCATCACTACTAGTAGGCCTCACTGCTGAAAAAAGCAGGTTCCCATGGGCCTAGACCCTTGAAAACAGATACAGTGCTTCATGTGACTGCTCTGAATAGTCCCACACAATATCAGACTTGAATTCCACTGGGAATGACTTTTATGATACTTGATATGTTGCACAAAATGTCTCCTTCATTTGAAGTCTTCAGATTTAGTGATCCTTGACCCCTTCAAAGGTGTTTTCACTGCAGACTTGCTCCCAGAGCATTCAGCACACCCTGTCCTATGACTTTATGCTCTTTGGTGCACTTTGATGTTCTCACACTGTTTCTCATTCATTTTAACAAAGGCCCCTGTTCCATTGTCTTCTTTGCTCCTATTTTGCCGTTGTAAGTCCTGGTGGTCTGAAAACGTACACCAGCATTGCTTTAGGACCCAATATCAAGCATGTGTAGGTTGGTCCAAATTGGTCAAAGAATCTGTGAGATTTTGACCTTAATTGGCCTTTTGGACATTAAAGGGGCACACAGTGTGTCCTCTGCTTGTCTTGAATCATAAATCAACGTCAGTAAATTTCTTGCTCCTTAATTAGAGATGTAAACGAGATGCCATATTCATTCAATATTCATTACGGTACTGGATGGTTTAAAAAACAAAACTTTATTGCACTATGTCAGTGAACAAAACAAACAATGAACACCGGACCATGATGTATGGATTGTACTTTATTTCATGGGGAAAAAAGTATTTAATAGACTGCATAAACACACCCACCAGGAAATTACGTCAATTTGTTCATTGTCTAATTAATCGAAATCCAAAATATTTTTAAAAAAAACTGATGCTTTTGTCGGGAGCGAGCGATAACATCCGGATTTTCTCAAAAATGTGGAATATTGAAAACTTTAAAATTAAACTAAAAGAGCATTATGTAGCACAACATTTTAGTTATTAGTTTAGTGGGTTGCTTGGGAATAGAAATTTGTAAAATACAATCATTCATTAAATTAAATCTTAAACTTAAATGTAGTGACTGTAATGTCACTGTTTATGTGATTTATGTTATGGTTGGTTTCTGAGGTAGATTATTCTTTAATTATTACTATTAGGTCATGATATCTTTGAAGAAGAACATTTTATTTTTATAATTCAAGGTGGGAGTATTATGTGTTGTATGCTTTTGGTTAGGACAGGTTTAGTATATGTATGTTATTTGTATTGTATACGTGTATTTTTGTATGTATTGTTTATGTATTTTGTAATTTGATTTGTATGTATTTTGTGTACATGTTGCTTTTTGGTGTTGTCACAAATGAAATTATGAAGACTCCAGGAAGAACAGCTGCTGCTTTGCAAAAGCTGATAGGGGATCTTAATAAAACAAACAAACAAACAAACAAACTGATGTAAAGTTCTTTATATATGTGTCTTTATTAGTTAAAAGACAGGACATTGTAATTGTAAGATGTCATTGATTTACACCTGCATTTTGTGCTTCATGGCGCTAGGTGTGCTGTTTGCATGTTGGACATTGTTTTACACAGACACCACCGAAGAAGAAAGGTGCAGCAGGTTCTGCACGTAGTTCTCCCCTGTATTTTGCCGACCACGGTCAGAAAGCGGACAGCAGCAAAGCCTCAGGCATTACAGCGACACCAAAAAAATATACATTTTAATTTCACAATATTCGTTCAGTTCTTGTGTATGATCTCTGGTTTGTTATTACGATGAATCTTTCACGTCTTGGAGTGGAACTGTTACGTTTCCCACCGTTGCTATGGTGGTTGCTATGGACGCTTCCACGGGCTAAAGAAAGACAGGGGGATCTTGTTGTGGGCAGGAATAAAGTTTTTAGATCGCTGTGCGCTGACTGGTGTATGGATGAGCTCAACAAATGATTGCGGTAAAAGCACGTTCATGGAAATAAATACGGTTGTTTGCATTGACAACGAGCGACTTGTGGATCATTGAAATGCAACTTGTTAACAAGGGAGCGAAGCGCGTCAACTGATGAAAGGCCGGGGAAGACATCTCAGTAACTAGCAGTAATCACCAAGAGTTACATAAATGATTTAACAACTCAAAAAATTACACAATGCAACAATACAAAAATAAACACACCGCTTGTTTTCGTTTTTAGCAGCGTCCTAATCAACCAACATAACGTACAAAATGTGACACTGTCACAATTTAATGCCGTGAAGTGAAATTCAGCGTAAAACAAACCAAACCACAGATCATTTCCAATAACTGAATGGATAATGTGAAAGTATTATATATATTTCTCGCTAAAAATGTCATCAAAATGTTTTTTTCTGTCCAAACTATCTTAAAATAATGCATTTTCCACGGAAAATAAAAGGAATAGCCGCCATGTTTTCATTTTGAGAAGCCTGCAGCAAGCAGTCACGTGACCCTTCGTCAGACCCATAGAAAAGAATTGCGGGAAAAAACGTGAGCATCTCACAATTTTCAGGCCAAAATTGTGAGATTGTAACGTTTTGCATTGTGGACAAACGTGACTATGTCACAATTTGATGTGAGACTGACACTGAAGTGTTCATTTGGAGGTTGAATATCAACGATTTAAAAAATGCAGATATACACGTAACTGGAAAATAACATTTACCACATAAAACAATACACAAATCAAATCAGAATTCCATGCTTAAACAAAATTTGCATTATCTATGATGTCGCAGACAGGGGGGCTAATATTTGGTCCTTTAAATCTGTCTAAGATGTAAATGAATTGATTAAAAACAGCAGTTGAGATGTTAATTTATTATCCCTGCTGATTTCTAACTGGAGAACTATAAAAACTATAATTAGAACATCATGTGATTAAGGTGAACGGTGATCTCTCTTTTAATGAAGGACTTGGAGCCATGGCCATGTTTAAACGTAAATTTTGTTTTGGAATTCTGTTTTGACATGACTAATGAAATGACTAATGACACAGAGTTTCTACACACAACATACAACACACAACCACACACAGACATGAACTAGTGAGAATGGACTGCAGGACTGGACAGGAAATGCATTTCTTCCAAACTGTCAACGCATCATAAATGGTTAGGGGAGAAGCCATTTATTGTGCTTTTACTAGCCTTTTTGCATTCAATAGATCCTTCTTGGACTGGTTGTCCAGCTGCACTCCAGAGGTAGGACCTGCAGAGGGGTGTGTTTCTACAAGCCTCTCCGTGTCCTTTGGGGTCAGGGATGCTGAAGGATCTACTTCAGGAGTGGAGATGCAAATCTGGGGGTTTGCTACATCATCTGTGGAACCTACCGCTTCAGTTTTTTGGGCATCAGATGTTGCAAGGTTTTGTACAGTATGTGTTTGATCACTTGTTGCCGGATCTGACCATTTCCCTTCTTGATGCTCAGCATTGTTTAGAACAGGGTCAGCTGGGGAAGCTTTGGTGTCAGGTAGGGCTGATTTGTCATTTTCTTTACTCTCAGGGTCTCCTTTAATGACCATGGGCTTCTCATGTATCACCTCTCCAAAACCTGACTTCTCCTTTTCGGTGTCAGCAGGAGGTTTTGGAGAAGCTCCTTCAGATGCTGTGGCAGAGCCAGATTTCCCTTGCTGGATATCTGGTGAAGCTGAGTCCACGGTTTTATTTGTCCCTGATGGAGGTACTTTCTGTGACAGTTTCTCATTCTTAATCTGTGACTGTGGAGTACCTGGTGCTGGTCTGGGTTGAGCTGGCACTGAATCAGATGGCTTAGGTGGTTGTCCCATACCCCCAAATAAAGACCCACCGATGCCCCCAAGCAGTGATGATCCAGCCTGTGATCCTGCAGCGGCTCCTCCAAACATTCCTCCAAGCAGAGAACCACCAGGCTGTGGTGTAGCTCCAGCTCCTCCAAACACCCCACCCAGTAAAGATCCAGCACCCTGAGGACCTGCAGGCTTGGGAGCAGATCCTCCTCCAAACATGCCCCCTAATATTGACCCTCCAGGTGTGGGGGCTGTGGTTTGAGGACCAGACTGAGGAGCAGGCCCTTTAAATAAACCTCCCAGTAAGGATCCTGCTGCCTGAGGAGATGTCTGTGCACTGGACCCTCCAAAAATACCACCTAGTAGTGAAGCTCCAGGCTGACCGGGAGCAGCTTGGGGTGCTGGTCCACCAAGTCCAAACAGTGAGTTCTTTTGCTGAGAACCTTCAGTGGGAGCAGGTGATGGTTTGAAAGGGAAGACACAAAGCCTGTAACTACATCTGCTGCTGCATCACTCGTAGATTATTTATCTCTGGAGGCTTCTGTTCTGGTTGGACTGCAGGACTCACAGACTGAGTGGATGGAGCTTCCTCCTCTACTTTAGGTGGTTCTGTTGTGGTAGTGGTGGCTGTTTCTTGGCTCAGCTGACCAATCAGCTCTGGTTTTGCAGGTTGTTGTGCTGATGCAGATATTTCTGATTCTTTAGACTGGATATTATCAGTTAAAGCAGCTGATTTGTCGGTATCCTGGTGACTAACCTCATCAGGAACACTGCTGTCAGTTTTGGACAAGCTTGCCTCAGGACACTGAACTGAACCGTCAGGTTGCTTTGGTGTTTCCACCACCTCGTTGCTTCTGGAAGCAGCATCATTTACTTCCACTTGAGCACCAGCTGGAGCAGATTTAGAGTCCTCAGTGGGTTTTGGTAGAACAGTTACACCCGATGTAGTGTCGGTAAGAGCTGGATGGTTGCTTTCTTGTCATCATTAGATGTTGATGTTGGTGTTGCAGCTGAAGCAGATCCTCCAAGCATTGAAAACAAACTTTTACCAGGAATTTCATTGGTAACTGAAGCTCCAGGTAAAATGCCACCGAGAAGAGATGAACCAGTCTGTGCAGTAGCGGTTTGAGAAGGTGATCCCCCCAAAATTCCCCCTAATATAGAGCTGTTATTTTGGTTTGTGGAGGTTTGGGGCGCAGTCCCACCAAATAATCCACTGAAGGACCCACTACTCTGAGGTGCTGTAGATGAGGCTGCTGATCCTCCGAAAAGTCCACCCAAAATAGACCCTGCAGTCTGAGATCCAGCTGCCTGGGGAGCAGCTCCACCAAAATAAGCCTCCGAGTAGCGA